>NC_139921.1:29549277-29605095 GCF_963514095.1 Eutrigla gurnardus
CTGACGGGTTTCATCTGCTCACGCTGTGCGTTGGCCCTGACCCAGACCCTGGACCCGGGACTCGGGACCCCCTCGCCGAGTCCCTCCCGGTATTAAAACAGCATCAGTCGGTGAAACCGGCACGTTGCGCCACGTTTGAGTGTATTTGTGAACCCGGAAATATCGGTCACGGTCTCACCGCCAACGCACAGTAGTTTCCAAACATCACAGCGGCGACGGATGAGAGGAGGAGGGAGAACAGGAGAAGAGGAGGAAGAGAGGAGGAGGAGGGAGAACGGGAAGAGGAGGGAGAGAGAAGGAGGAAGAGAGGAGGAGGAGGGAGAACAGGGGAAGAGGAGGAAGAGAGGAGGAGGAGGGAGAACGTGAAGAGGAGGAGGAGGAAGAATGGGAAGAGGAGGGAGAGAGGAGGAAGAACAGGAGGGGTGAAATAAAATAGAAGATGGGAACTCGTGATTGGAATATCACTACAGCTGATCTGTCATTTGTATTTGCACAAATGAATCGATGAATTAAATCCAATCTAATTGATCCCCAGCTCATTGAAACAGAATCACATCTCGCGATGATGAAGAGCTCCCGTGTGACGTCACGAGGTCCTGATTAAGTTTGCTGTGTCCAGAGGGCCGAGCTGCTGACAGACTGTCACGTCCGTCTGTTTACGGTAGGCTGGTCACGGTAGGCGAGGCGACACCGCCCTCTAGTGGCGCGGTCAGGTTACGGCCTGTGCTCCACTTCAGCTCTTATTGCAATAGAGCTAAAATTCAGGTTTTCTTGACCTTTGCTGCTGCTGGATCAGGTTTGACCTTTCTCTTTTTTTTTTCTTTGACTGCAACAAATCCTCCTAATGATCTGGAAACGTAACATTAAATCACAGGAGGTCATCTTTGACCTGTTTTTCTGTGTTTATACAGACCTGTTAGTTGATTTGTTGCTCTCTATTTTTGCATGAATCCCACATTGTGCCTTTGTGACCCTAAAAAAACGTTCTGCACAGCGACTCTGGTGATGTCACGTGGGTCACCAAACGTATTTATACGGCACATTTCAACAGCAAGGCAATTAAAAATGCTCCACAATTAACATCAAAAGGCAAAGCTCACATAAAACATGTTATAAAAGGACATTTTAACACAAATAGAAACACTCGTTTAAGAGCCGGGAGAGAGAACATGAAAAGAAGCTCAAATAGAAAAAGATAATCCATCGGTTTTCTTCCATCTTATTGATTTTCCATTAAAGAAAACATGTTTTAAGAACAATATTAAGTATCAAATCAAATGTTCAGCAGATGCACACTTAATAAACACACACACACACACACACACACACACACATTAAATGGATGTCTGTGGTTCAGGGTGGAACCTGCTGTTATGGAAACGGGAGCTTTATGAGTTTTTCTCCTGAAAAACCTTTTGCAGCTTAAACAAAGTTTTAATTTACCTGCAGGCGTTCTTCTTATTATTATTATTATTATTATTATTAAATGAGTTTATAAAAACCCAAAGTTCAAGTGAGAAATATCTTCCTGCTTTGATTGCTCAGAATGATTAAAAGATTGGTTTTGCTGTGATTAAGTCTAAAGATTCTGCTCTGCCATGAAGTCGGATTTATTCGCCTCCCACTGAAGACGGAAATGAAAACGGCTCACACATATATCATTTCTTCTTCTTTCTTTTTTTAAAAGGCTCGGTTATTTTCTAAAAGTAGCTGCTTGGTGTCGTTTAATTCGGGACAACAATGAGACAAACAGCAACATCAGTTATTTTGGGGTTTTATGTGAAGTTGTGTTAACTTAATGATGTTTTACTCATTTTACCCTCATTAAAATATTTACCCTCAAATATTTAACATTTCTTAACCCATCTTCATGTGCTAATGTAATAAACCTCAACTCTATATTAAGTCTCTGAAATTAATTAAATCGATGCCAAAGCCGACAATCATCCAGCACTACAAATAATAATATTTTAATCGCCTCATCATTTAAACTATTATATAAAACATATATTAATATTAGAATATGAATATATATTATAATGTATCCAGACGTGCTCCTTTTAATGACAAACAGTCAGTGAACCTGCAGAGATCAGAAGCTTCCATCAGCCAGGTGAATATTAATGGAGGCCACTAATGCTCCCGATGGATTCTGGGAAGCAGCGAGAGGAGGCCGATTCCTAGAAAGCAGCATCCAGCTGGGTTCATCCAGCCTCTCTGATTGAAGGAAAGAGGCATCAGGTTTCAGAGCGATGCTGCATTTATGTACCCCCCCCCCCCCCCCCCCCCCCCCCCAAAGAAAACGACATTTTAGGAAAAAAAGGGATTACACGATTTAATGTTCGTCGTTTACTGTGTCTGAAAAACATCATCACGTCAGGCTCTGAGTTGCGTTGCCCTCCATCCATCCACGCTCGCCACAATTTGTGTCACTTGGATGTGGAAAAAAGTGTCGGTGTCACTTTAAATGGAGTAGACTCTGATGTGTGGAAATCGGTGGTGAAACTTTGAAAATAAATTTCCAAATAATCTTCTGTGAGTTATTAATTCTGACAGGAAATATTTCAACTTTTCTTGCAGATTTTTAAAGAGTAAGAAGATTTAAGAAACAATACTTTTACCGTAATGTCAAAACAAGTCGTTTAAAATGAACATTTTAAACATGAAACATTCCTTGATTTCATCTTTAAATATTAAATATATTTTAGGGATTTTGGGGGCAATACAGGTTATCTTTACTATTAATGAGTAAAAATTCACATCAGACTGAACCACAATAATATGAAAAAGTAACACGTAAGCAGCATTTTAATGACTCAAAGATTGTGGACAGAAATTTGAGTTGTAATAACGAATAATGTCGTTACTCATCGGCTGTAAAGCAACTCTAGGATTTTAATTTAAAAGTAATAAGTCGACCTTTTGGTGAAACCTCACCGTCCTTTCCATCCAATACACACACACACACACACACACACACACCTACATGTGTTTCCTGCGAAAGCCATCAAAAAATCTGTTTTATTCCCCCCCCCCCCCCCCCAAAAAAAAGTTGGATGTTCTTTTTGTCCACCGGGGGGCAGCAGAGCAACCAGTAATATGTAACAATGCAGTTTTATAACTTCAAATTGTTATAAATCGAGATTAAAGGGAAAAAATACCTTTTTAACCCCTTTGGATCACTTCTCCAGTCATATTGTGCACTTATTAAACAATATGTGTGTGTTTTAGCTGAATAACTGAAACTGAAATTAATTTACTTTGATTTTAATACAATTTTTTAAGCATTTTAGATTTTTCTTAGAGGATATCAGTTCACATGAACATTTCATCCATTCCTAATTAATACATTAATTTGTGTTTCTTTTCAGCGAAGCAAGAAGGATGCACATATATAAAGTTTAATATAAATATGAGCAGCATCTTGTGAAACAGACGAACCCAGAGATCCTCATAATGTCGTCTCCTTCCTGTCTGAGAGAGAGAGAGACACAGAGACAGAGAGACAGAGAGAGAGAGTGCTGATTGAATGACCTCCTCCTCCTTTTTGTGTTGCACACCGTTTCCCTCTGATTTTACTCTGGATTTCAATCTCCCATCACATCTGGACACTGAAAGGCCTTTTGTGTGACGAGATAACAATGAGGAGACAGAAAGGGGAAAAAAAAAAACGGATGACGAGGAGTTCGAACCTTTCCGGATATACTTTTTTTTGCCAAACTTCCATTAACCTCCCTGTGCTCGGTCGCCGAGGAAAGAAACCAGGCGTGAGTCGTGATGTTGAAGCGTCTGCAGGTTCACATCCGAGAGAAGAGACGTCTAATAAAACCTCTTTAACGGCAGGTTCAGCAGTAAAGCCACAGTCAAATGAAGGTTATTACATTCATCAGCCTGCTTGCATGAGCTTTCAACCGTCAACTCTCTCTCTCTCTCTCTCTATCATTTTCTCCCATAAATCCCTCTTTTTTTTTTAGAGAGCGTTTATTAAAAGTGAGCAAACACTCCTCTCGGGTTACGGCTCGGCGCTGTAATAAACTGTGTTTACCGTGTCGGCTGCCGGAGATAATGAGACTACACGGTCGTGGAGGAGATGAAGCAGATTTAAGTAGTTCGGAAGAAAATCTGCAAAAGTTTTCGTGACTTGACGAGTGAAAATAGAGAGGGGGGGGCAATATTCAGAGAAAAAGTCTTTTTTTGACACTATAAACTCGCAAATTTACCACTTTATAAACTCGCAAATTTACCACTTTATAAGTTTATTACGATGCTAACGCCCGGAAACTTGAGATAACTTGTTTATATTGGCTATATGTGCCATGGTTATGCTTATAAACTCGCAAATTTGACACTTTATAAACTTGAACATTTTCAAGTTTTACGATGTTAACAACCGGCAACTTGATATACCTTGTTTATATCGGCTATATGTGCCGATGTTATATTTGCCACTTTACAAACTCGCAAATTTGTAACTTTACAAACTCGCAAATTTGCCACTTTATAAACTTGCATAAAAGTATAGAAACATAAATAATGTATGCATATAAAAAACACCATAAGGTCCATGTGTGTATCTGCTGGTGAGGTAGAAGTACTAGTCTGTAGTATTGAAAGTACTAGTATCATAAGATGATATTACTGCACATAAATAAAGTTGACAGTTATATTGGTGGATGATTGCATTGCTGGGTGGATAGTTGCTCTACTCATGTTGGCCACTATTTAGCAGGAGGAGTTGTCTAGTTTGTTGTATGGTTATTTTGCAGCCGTTGGGTTGAAATACATTTAAGCTTTTGTACATATCGCGTTGGAGTTGTTGTTAAATCGATAAAAGTGTTTGTTTGGATGAAACCAGCCAAATGTTGACGTGTGATTCATGAACACGAAGTTAAAGTGTCCGTTGACGTCCAATCGAAAGGAAAGTTCCAAGTGTCGGCTGAAAACAGTCTAACTGTTAACGTCTAAATAGTCCGATTGAATGTCGGCACTGAAAGTATTTTCAGATTAAGAGCTGAAAAAGTCGTCTGGAGATGAAGAGATGAAAGCAGCTGAAACGTGAGTCGATGTCGGAGCAGTGAAAGCAGTTAAACCGTCGTTTGACATGAAAGTGATCACAGCGAGCGTCGGAGTGTGTTTAGAGTTAAAGCGTTTCAAGTTGGCAGCTGCTGAAAAGGAATTAAAAGCGTCGACTGAACAAAGGCAGAGACGAAACGAGGAGATCGATCCTCCGTTTAATGGATCTGCTGGAAACCTGAATGCTTTTACGAGACTGCACCTGCTGCACGTTATCGAAGGCAACGCTGACGAGACTCAGCTGCTTCGTTCCCCCAAAACGAGTCCTCGAGCAGCTGCAGATACATATTGAATGTTAATGTAAAGACAACCAGCAACCAGACCTGCAAACAGTACATCATTAATCACATACATGTATTTTTAAATTCAATATTTGTAGTAATAATAATAATACATGAGACAGCTAAGTCAGATGATTGCATTTGGTTTTAATCAAACACCTAAATCCCCCAATAATGACGGTTAAAGGTCCATATTCAAGTGTTTAAAGATCATTTACTATATTAGCAATTATTATTTTTGGTATGAAAACGTGTGAAAGTTGACAAAAATGATCACCTCTGTAGGAGGATTAGTATTGTGAGCTGAAACTAAATTAAACGATATCCTTCTAAGAAATATTGATATTATATACTGATATTGCCTTGTTATAAAATATCGATTAAAATTAAATTCAATTAATTTGAGATTTAGTTATTAAGCTATAATACATCACTTCAGACAAAAGGAGATACTATGAATTTCCTTCAACTCATGACACTGTAGATGGTGATCGTGATGACGTTAGCACTTAGCTGTAAAGTTGAACCTTGAATGATAGAAGCTAACTTTGGTAGCAGCTTCATACCAGAGGCCGAGCTCCTCGCTCCCCCTGGTGGCCAGTAGAGAGAATGCAGGTTCAAGGTACTTCAGCTTCGGCTTCATTTGTCAGAACTGGGAGCTGGATGAGGAAGCCCCGCCCACAGAGGAAGTGAGACAAAAAGTTGTTTTTAATTTTTCCTCACAGGGTTTCTAAATGCTAATTATTTGCAACAAATTCAAAAGAACATGTATTTAAACCGAAAGCATTAAAGAACCATTTCCACGTGTGGAGCTTCTCAACTCCCTCACGTCTTCACAATCTCCCCCCGTTGATACGATTCAATGCCATTCAGATATGAATCCCTTTTTTTCCGACGTGGACACGACTTGAAAGACGTCCCAAGGTTTTGAATGATAATATTTTAATATATTGGACCTTTCGTGTGTAACTCTGTGTTCTCTGATCGGGACACTCAACTAAAAACGAACAAGTCAAGTCTTCAACGTAGGGAGAAGACGAGTGATTCATGTGCACCGGCTACATAAACAAGATGCGTAGCAGCTCTGATAACTCAGAGCACTCGGTCATGTTCCCTTGTCCTCTGGTTTTATCGTTTATCCACAGCAGCGTGCAGACGCGCCACCGCCAACTAACTGCTCCGTTATCTCCAACATCATTATCCTCTTAGTTCCCAGCTATTAGGTGGAAAATAATTTGTGCACTTCTATGTCGTTCTCAAAATGTTGTGTTGCTTAGCAACCGGAATGATGTTCTGGAATATTCTTTTAATAACTGTTTCCTTGACTTTATAACCACCTGAACATAAGAACCGTTGTGTTTTTGTCACCTTAGAATGAGCCGTTTATTCCCACATATGCCGATGATCCTGATTTTGTCTCTTTGAAGCCCTGATGACCCCTGACCTTTTCTATTTGCAGACTTTTAATTCAGGTTCCTACTTGTTTATATTCTTTATCTTCCCATGAGGCGCAGCTCTGGGCCTGTGATGACAGGCCTTTTACCCCTTCTTATGTCGCCGGCCTCTTTGTGTGTGTGTGTGTGTGTGTGTGTGTGTGTGTGTGTGTGTGACACAGAACAACCCCATAACAACAGGTAGATACACGAAGACGCCAGTAAACAACAACGATGGACGGTAAACTGGATCCACCAGTTTCTGTGTGTGTGTGTGAGTGTGTGTGTGAGTATTTTATATAAACCGGTGGCACAACCAGGATTTCTTGACTTTATTCTATATTTTCCTCCTGGTTCGATAAAATGACACAGAGGAAAATGGTGCATTTTTGTTGGGGACTACTTTCAGCGGCGGATTGATCCACATTTAGTGCTCTGGTGAGTATTTGTGGCGTGAGGACGGCGACTTTATAATACTTTATAAAGTATAACAGTGAGGCTCAGTGAGGCTTTTTAAATATTTTCTTTGGAGCTCGGTGGCACAGAAGTAGAGAAATTTGTAAAAAAAAAACTCCAAACTACCGTTTTTGTGTACTTTCTGAGGTACTTTGCTCATACTTTGAATCAGGCGTTGAATTGCGGGAGCAGGAACCTCCTCTAGCAGACGAAAAACTCTCATTTGATTCTTAGATGTGGAGAAATCTTCCTCACGTTTCAGCTGATGTTAAATTAAATTAGCTCAGTTTCATTTTAGCTGGAAAATCTTTTTTTTTAATGGGAATATTTTGTAGAGTCATTTTTAAACTGTCATCTATTATTTTAGTGTAATTTACTTTTTGATGGATGTCTGTGACTGATCCACACCATTTAATATAAATATTCAGAATTTTTTGAACAAAGTCAGTAAACTTAGCGGGAACAGATCCTGCTCATTGATCTGAGTTTACAGATGTCCATCCATCCATTTTCTTCCGCTTATCCGGTACCGGGTCGCGGGGGCAGCTGCCTGAGCAGGGACGCCCAGACTTCCCTCTCCCCGGACACTTCCCCTAGCTCCTCCGGGAGGACCCCAAGATGTTCCCAGGCCAGCCGGGTGACATAGTCACTCCAGCGTGTCCTGGGTCTTCCTCGGGGTCTCCTCCCGGTGGGGCATGCCTGGAACACCTCCCGAGGGAGGCGTCCAGGGGGCATCCGATGCAGATGCCCGAGCCACCTCAACTGGCTCCTCTCGATGTGGAGGAGCAGCGGCTCTACTCTGAGCTCCTCCCGCGTGACGGAGCTCCTCACCCTATCTCTAAGGGAGCGCCCCGCCACCCTGCGGAGGAGCTCATTTCGGCCGCTTGTATCCGGGATCTTATTCTTTCGGTCACGACCCAAAGTTCATGACCATAGGTGAGGGTAGGAGCCTTCGGGTCGGGGGTAGGTCTCTCACTGTCGTTTCGGCCTACGGGCCAAACGGCAGTGTAGAGTACCCGGCCTTCTTGGAGTCCTTGGGAGGGGTACTGGAGAGTCCACGTGAGCGTTGCTGGGGGACTTCAACGCTCACGTGGGCAACGACAGTGTTACCTGGAGGGGCGTGATTGGGAGGAACGGCCTCCCCGATCAAAACCCGAGTGGTGTTCTGTTATTGGACTTCTGTGCTAGTCACGGTTTGTCCATAACGAACACCATGTTCAAGCATAAGGGTGTCCATCAGTGCACGTGGCACCAGGACACTCTAGGCCGGAGGTCAATGATCGACTTTGTGGTTGTGTCATCTGACCTCTGGCCGTATGTCTTGGACACTCGGGTGAAGAGAGGGGCTGAGCTGTCAACTGATCACCACTTGGTGGTGAGTTGGATCCGCTGGCAGGGGAGGAAGCTGGACAGACTTGGCAGACCCAAACGTGTTGTGAGGGTCTGCTGGGAACGTCTGGTGGAACCCTCTGTCAGGGAGGTCTTCAACTCCCACCTCCGGGAGAGCTTTGACCAGATCCCGAGGGAGGCTGGGGACATTGAGTCCGAATGGACCTTGTTCTCCGCTTCCATTGTGGACGCGGCTGTTCGAAGCTGTGGCCGTAAGGTCTCCGGTGCCTGTCGAGGCGGCATCCCCGAACCCGGTGGTGGACACCGGAAGTAAGGGATGCTGTCAAGCTGAAGAAGGAGTCCTACCGAACCTGGTTGGCCCGGGGGACTCCTGAGGCAGCTGACAGGTACTGGCAGGCCAAGCGTGCTGCAGCGCGGGCGGTTGCTGAAGCAAAGGCTCGGGTCTGGGAAGAGTTCGGGGAGGCCATGGAGGAGGACTACCGGTCGGCCTCGAGGAAATTCTGGCAAACCATCCGGCGCCTCAGGAAGGGGAAGCAGCCCTCCACCAACACTGTTTACGGTGGAGGTGTTGACTTCGACTGGGGATATCGTCGGGCGGTGGAAGGAATACTTCGAGGATCTCCTCAATCCCACTGACATGTCTTCCATAGAGGAAGCAGAGGCTGGAGACTCGGAGGTTCATCCACCCATTACCCGGGCTGAAGTCACCGAGGTAGTTAAGAAGCTCCCCGGTGGCAAGGCACCGGGGGTGGATGAGATCCGCCCTGAGTACCTCAAGTCTCTGGATGTTGTGGGGCTGTCTTGGTTGACACGTCTCTGCAACATCGCGTGACAGTCGGGGACAGTGCCTCTGGACTGGCAGACCGGGGTGGTGGTCCCTCTATTCAAAAAGGGGGACCGGAGGGTGTGTTCCAACTATCGGGGGATCACACTCCTCAGTTTACAGATGTATTATTATTATATCAGGCTTTAAATGCTACATTCATTTTGATGATCATTTGTTTGCGAGTATAAACACCGTGTTTTACTTGTGAAAAACTGCCGTTGGGTTTTTTTTTTTTCAGTCTCGTGGTCAAGGCCCGAAGGCAGCTCGCGTCCTGCCAGAGAATTCAGAGAAAAAAAGTCCTAAATTTCCCAGACAGGAGAAGGATTTCCACAAGAGTGGAGGTACAAGAGTTCAAGGTAACCTCGTCACTCCCACGCCGCTCCGCTCCCCGCTCCGCTCGCCGCTCCGCTCGCCGCTCCACATCACAACGAAACGCCGGGCTCGAAGGCACGCAGGAAACAGGAGGCTGTTTTACGTGATCGATGATATGAAAGAACGTTTTCATTCACCATCACAGATGTGTTTGACGACTCAACGTGTTGTTCTCATATTTTTGTTTGGATTTTTAACATTCGTACAGATTTATCTGCCATCGTCACGGAGAAATTCCAAGCATGCAGAACCCGTTGTGTCAGAAAAAAATGGTTTTATTTTCAGAGGAACTGCAAAATATAAACTTTTTAAAAAAAAAACAGCCTTATCAAGGTGTAAACATCCAGCAGACAGACCAATCCAATTTAATCAACACCAAAACTATTTAACTTTGCTTTATTTTAAATTCACCCCAAAAACCCAACTTCTGCTCAACTTCGAATTTAATTAGAAACCAGAGAGATTTATAATTCAACTCCTCTCCTCCGCCGACGAGATGATGCATTCAGTTTCCTCGATACCCGTCTCTCTCTCTCCCCCCCCTCTCCAACCAAACCAATGAAACTCATTTAGACTCGATTAAGGCAACAAACAAAATCAGAAAAATGGAATGAATCAGTTTGCATTTGCGCTTGGTCCTGAACACACACACACACACAGACACACTGAAGTTCACAGCCCTCCCACACACACACACACATTTATCTCTCTCTCTCTCCCTCGCTGGTCTCTGTGCTACTGGAGCAAAGGCTAAAGGAGAGGAGAGGACACAAGAGGGAACACACAGTTCCTCCCTTCACTCAGGACTTTATTTCTTATATATACAGTATATATGTATTTTTATATATATATATATATATTCAGAAAGGAAATAGTCCACCGCCTTGTATCGTACGGCAAATAGCATTGTATCAGATTTTTAAAAAGTGAATCACAACGAAGCATTCTGTATTTTAAAGGACTGAACAACAACAAAAAATAAATAAATAAATCTGGATGAATGAGTCATCGGAGGCAAACATACGGCTTCTATCAAAACGCCGTTTGTTTCCCACTTCGCTGCGTCCTCCTTTTCGGCCTCTTCCTGTTTCTGCTGATGGTTTGCGTTCTACGTCACGATGAAACTATTCCAACTATCTTCAAAACAAACTCGCAGCTGCTGCGAGATTATTTCATTCGAGCTGAACGTCATCGTGGACGGACGGAGTTAAACACTTGGGAGATCTGGAGAGCGAGACGTCACAGATGATACCGAGGTTTGGGACCGGGGTAATTGCTGGGTTTTACATAGCAGAAGGCCAGTTTGAATACACATTCACCTCCATCATAATGTTAGCGGCTTTCACAGCAGCATTCAGAACAGGGACAGCTTTTTGGAGTTTCGGACAACAACACACACAGAGGGAAACTCATTACTCCGCTAGAGCTTTTACATCAAATGTAAAAAGGTGAACATTAATTGCAATTCTGTGACTCAAACTCTGAGATCCGAGGTGAAAGTCAGATCCATTCCAACTCCCGCCATTAGGCCACGCCTCCTCCCCCCTCGCCACTGAACTTTGCTATTGTAAATCCAAACCTTACCCCAACTCTAACCCTGTTTTGACAGCGAATGAATGTCAAAGTATTTCTGGGCTAAAAGGGCACAACGGGAAGGAGCGGAGAAGATTAATTGCTGGTTTCTACCAAATATTCTCCACCTCCATTATATAACAGGGCAACGTCTAACAGCAGGCTTTTGGCAGGAAAGGGCAGAAATCAGTCCAACTTACCCTTTTGTCCCTTTTAAGGTGGCGTTTCAGCCCAGTTAAGTGATCTGCTTCTCATTTCAGCCGTGAGATATGCGACCGTACGACCTCCGAAATGCCGGCCGACTGCCTCGGCTGCACGTCGATGACAGCTGAGGTAAAGCGGGGCGACCTCACGGCGAGAAAATATATAAATCAGCCGTGGAAGTCGGATGAAAAAGAGGCCATGTAAGACAACGTATAATCATCGACTTCAGGTTTATTCTGATCATGTCTCCGCTGGTTAGCATGCGATGAAAATAAGGACGGTGCTTCATTAAATTATGTGTTTAAAAATCAGCAGATATCTTGAAACCGGCAGAACTCTAGACGGCGTGTTTACATTTAACTCGACCTTTACAAGAGAGAACAACCAAGCAGACGGAAATGAACACAAAAATGGACATAAATCTGTTATATTAGACCGAACAGATGCTCAAAAGAGCAACAAGTGTTAAATCATGAGGAGCAGCAGGGAATGGGATTTCCGATTATTTTATTTTAATGCATTTTGTGTGGCCGAAGCCTGGATGTACGACGGCGTATTAGGGCCACTGCCGGACAAAAAAATGGAGCCGAGAGAGGGGGGCAAGAGTCAGAGAAAAATAGTTGCACATTTGCAAGTTTACTACGATGCTAACAACCGGCTAGCTAACTTCCCTTGAATGTACGTTCATTTATTTTCCGAATGAATACATCACAACGTGTAAAATCGTTAAGGTCCTTAGGGTGATGCTGTTGATGGTTATTGTTTTATTTATTTGGGCCAAATTGTCATCTTATGGGTGTTTATTGATTGGGGGCGGTTGGGCTAACATGCTTGCGGTAGCTTTCACTTGTTGTCATAGCAACGGCAAACATCCGGTGTTAGCGGAACCAAGAAACTTGTCTCTTCAAGGTCACCGTCGACACACCAAACAGGATTGAACAATTAGACTTCTTCCTGACAGAGTCTCCGGTTTAAATCCCGTCTATATCCGACTCCGAGGAAACGCCAGCGCCTCCCCCGCTAGCAGCTTCCTGTGGTCGGATAAAACTCTGCTTTTATGAGCGCCGTGGGCCGTCGGGTCATAATTAACACCGCGGTCGACGGTGAACTAGACTCTCAGGTCTGTTTTTATTTGTATCAACCAAGTTCAGAGCGTTGATTTCATGTTTGTACTTGGCATCACTTTAATATATTTTGGGTTGCAGGATGATTGTTTTAAATGTAGACTCGACCATCCGTGTTTATCACCATGTTTTCTAGTTTTAGGAGATTCCCAGCGGACCTGGGACCCCAGACTCTCAACAGTTTTAGGAGGACCTATACATGTTTGGTGGGGGGACCGTTTTAAAAGGACTTTACACTCTAAAAACAAATGCTTTGGCTCAACAACAGTTTGCATCAATCTTTTTTAAGTTATGACAACTTCTAATGAAATAAAACCAACACACTAAATTGAGTTGGGGGGAATTCACTTTTCTTCTGCAATAAATTCTTGGTAGAATTAATAACACGAAGTTGAATGAAGTTGTTCCAACTAGTTTTTCCACATTTAATGAAGTGGTAGTAACAGGTCCCCTGAATGATTTTTTTAGAGTGTAGGAGGAATTTATGAGGACTACCATGTTGGTTGAGGACTTTAGGAGGACCTACATGTCGTGGAGGACTTTCGGAGGACTTCAGGAGGACCTACATGTTGATGGAGGACTTTAGGAGGACCTACATGTCAGTGGAGGACTTGAGGAGGACTTTAGGAGGACCTACATGTCGGTGGAGGACCTAAGGAGGACTTTAGGAGGACCTACATGTCGGTGGAGGACTTTGGGAGGACTTTAGGAGGACCTACATGTCGGTGGAGGACCTAAGGAGGACTTTAGGAGGACCTACATGTTGGAAACAGCTCGAGCTATTCGGCCCTTCGCCTCATGTTGTTTTGGTTTAATCATTAACTGGAAGTGGAGGAACATGCAGGGGAAGTTCAGGGTCTGATCACAACCCCGTTTTTTTAATCACTATGAATTATTATTAAATGCCTTCTCTTAATGAAGAAAACATCACAACGCAGCACTTGATGGTCGCGGTTTTAACTTCACAGGCCTAAATCTCTGATCTTCGTGCGCAGGCAGCGCTCCAGGAAAAGGGGGCGTGGCCAGTGACGTCTCCAAAGCGGCCAAACCTTAAACCTGGCACTTTTTGGAGACGCGCAGAGAGAGAGAGAGGGGGAGAGAGAGAGATGTTAACGACGCACCAGTAACGGACACGTTCTCGGTCGAATAACGCGGAGGAATACGCGCCGGTCCGTGCGCTGCTGCTGTCCGGTCCTAGTTTCACTTTTACGCGTCGCGGTTCTTGTTATTTATTGATTTGCCTTCTTGCCTGTCTGCAGCGGCGGATCCGGAGGCGCTGAAACCCGAGCAGCAGCTGCTTTTCTCCTCTGATCTCCCGGACCAGGCGACAGGTTGGTGACGTTAAACTACATCATCCGGTTTCTAACTTTCACACGAAGAGACCAAGTTTGGAGGAAGAAATGCACCTGTTTTTCTCATTTGGCTGTTGTTGCCAAACTCCCTAATGAATGAAGCTGGGTCCTGGTGGTCTGGGTCCTGGTGTTCTGGGTCCTGGTGGTCTGGGTCCTGGTGGTCTGGGTCCTGGTGGTCTGACAGGACGCTGCTGGTTATTGACTGACTGTAAAAATGGGCAAACGGTTAAGAGCATGGAGGAACATTTAACTGCAGAGAAGGTGCGTGTAAGCTATACTTTAAAAATCATCCAAAAATGTTTGCATTTTTATTTCCCAGAGCCAATAAGAGGGAAAAATATTAATTATTATGATTAAAAATGCATGACAAAAACATGCTGAAAGTCCCAGTTTGTCTAAATCTGAAACAAATTCATCCTCTGCAGATTTTAAGATGTTCATATTTACATATTTGTGACGTGATATTTGCACATATTATGCAGGAGTTGTGTGCAAACATCAGAGATTCTGCACAGAACCTCTTTTTATTCTATGGATGCATCTTCCTCAGGAAAAGTCCAGACCTTGTGAGTCCTAAAGAGGAGTCCAGAATCCAGGTCGTCCACCTGCAAAATGGGGAAATATTTCAGTTTTTATTGCAATAAGTGACGGCATGTATTGGAAAGACACATAATCCAGGATTCGTTTCAAAATGTTAAATATGTGAAATATCTCGGTGCAGTTTTCACAGTTTCACTAAATCATATATTTCCCTGCAGCCTCCAAGATGCACACAAGTTTGCAAACTGCATAAATCAATCCAGTGCGATCTGTGGGCTCAGTTTTAGGTTCCTTAGGGGGATGAACGTCTGCAGAGCTTTAAAAGAAAACTCCCTCCTCCTCACTTTATTATTACTGTAGTTTTTAGTTGTTTTTCTGCTGGTTTGCACACTAATCTTCTGACACCGCTGGTGATTATGTTATCACATCAATAAAACGGAGCCTATCTGCTGCTCCGGCGAGGATGGAAGCCCGCCGACCTTGAGGCGGCTCCCTGCGGTGCCGTCATCGTCTCTCCGGCTGTCAACAGGTTTCCGTGTTGTAAAAGTAAAAACGTGTGCGTCCGTGGCGAGGAGGGGAGGGGAGGTTGGAGGGAAGTCCTGCCGTTACCAGAAATAAGAAGTTGGGACTTTTAAGGCACATCCCCTTCCGTCCGCCGGGTTTCACCCCCGTGTTGAGAAAGCATTCCACCGGCCCGGCGCCCAAAACTCCTCGCCAAGGTCACGCTCGCTCGCCGCTGCTCAACAATTCCAGATCCCTCCCCCACCTCGTCTTCGTCCACAGGTCGTCCATCACCCCAGATACCAGAGTACAGAGTGTAACTAAAACACAGCCCCCCCTCCTCCCCCCCCATTGGGTGTTTCCAGGCAGGTTAGGCAGCAGAGAGCAGGGAGGCCCAGTGGGTGGAGCGGGTTCGATTCCCTCCTGTCTTCTGTTGTAGCTTCCTCGATGGAGACCTGAAGACTGAGGAGGACGCTTCCTCCACGGTGTGTATTTACCGCGGTGGTAGAACGGGTCACTGTGTCGTGAGTTCGATCTCCGGAGCGTTGTCTCTCTACTTATTCAGCTGGTGTTGCAGCCGATTACCACAGACCTGTAATGATCTCAGACCTCGGGGGGGAAAAAGAAGATTTATGGAAGAGTTGCACACGACGCTGCGTTGGTCAATATGATTGAACGAGGCTCGCAGCTGCTTCCTGTAGGTTTACATGTGTGACACAGACATGTGGATGTTTAAAAGGCTTCAATAGAGCTTCCACTTTGATTATCAGCTCATTGTTTCAGGAATCAACGTTCTCTAATTCCTGCTTTACTGTAAAAAGGGTTCTAATTCAAAGGAGTGGGAGTGTGTTTATTTAAAGTCGGGACAATGCAATAACACACATAAGTAGAGCCTATATGAGAAAACAATGATCAGCTCAAACTGTGACTGTGATGCACGTTTGTGCCGGCTGCAGGGAACGCTAGTGTTAGCAGGTGCCGGTGTTTTACCGCCTTAAAAGCAGAGAAACCAAGACGTTCCTTCACCTGCAGGCAACATCAGAAACATTTCAACATGCGATCCAAGGTACAGACACCGGTGTTTCCCTCTACATTCATGCTTCATCGCTCATATCCTCCTATATTTTCAGTTAAAAACAGATCAGAGATGATGTTTTTTCCCTCATTGTTCTCTGAGGAGTTCACAGGAAGTGATGTGAGCGGATTTAGAAAAAAGGAATGATAATTAATATTTGTAAAATAAACTTATGAATATTTAAAGAAACTGTAAATTGTTATATTTGAGAATGGAGTTTGGTGAGGTGGTAGAATAAGTGTTATATTCATTTCTTTTTATGTTGCCAACATGTTTGTTTTACAATGAACTCTCACCCCTCGTCATTTATATTAAATGTATATTTATTTAGTTATAGAATGAAATGTCTTTTTTTTTTTTTACAAAGTGAATCATTTTACATAAAGTAGAGAAATGAGCTGTAGTTATTTATAGAAAAATGGTCGGTTTGCTTCACACAAAGGCCTGAAATAATATTCCTGGTGCATAAATGTTCCAATTTTTAAAAGATCTTTAATACGTACATTTCATATACTGTGTTTGGATATCGGTCGGCTAGTTCTGTTTTAATTCATATTGAGGGAAACGGGGCAACAAAAGTTGCTAGCCAGCGAGAATTATTCATCCTCCACCTAGGCTCCGCCCACAAAAAAACTCATCATGTTGGCTAACAGGAAATTATATAGACCCTTCTCTCTAAAAATCTTTTCTTTTTTTTTTTTCAAAAACGTGATATTTATACAGGAAGTGCAGTTAGCGACAGTGTGGGCTCCATGGTAACCCTGACAGCGCAGCAGGGGGGCGGGGCTAAACTTTGTCTCCATCTCGTCCAGTATTCTCCCTTCTTTAGAAATGAGTAGTGGATCACAGTTAGTTTGCCTGAAATAAACTGTACTCTGCACCGTTTTTTAACTATTTGAATTTGGTCTTTTTATATCATCATTTAATCTCCAACGTTTTACCCTTTTTTGACGTAAAAAGGCGAGACACCCAATTAGCGTCTCCCGAGGAGACGACTCGTTAAGGACCTGGAGTGTGTTTGGGAGTACAGGAGACGAGACAGACCCGTCTGGCAGCCAGGCAGCAGTGACGGGTACAATTACGGCAAATCACGACGTCCTAATCGGCCTGTCGACTGAAGCCTCTCGCTGCTGGGCTCCGTCCTCCTCCACCCGCCTCCCATGTAGCCTGTCCATCTCCCCGATTCAACACAACTCTCCTCCTCCAGCAGCTCCTTGTCGGGCTTTGTGAGGCCCAGAGAATCGAAGTTGAGTCGGGGGCCGGGCTAATGGTTTTGCTTGTGGGGGTCTTTGTGTTTCGGTATGTGCTGCTGGCCCGATGCCTCGGACCGAGGAGCTCTTTATATACATGAGAAACAAACAGGTTTTTTTTAATACAACATATTGTGTTTTCATTCGTGTTCCTTTCTGGTTTTCGTGCAAAACTCGCTCATCATACTTTTTCTCCCCGAATCCTCCTTTTTGTTAACGCCCGGCTGCCCTCTGGAACCTGTTGTGTCGAAATGGATTTGAAGGGTTTTTTTTTCTTTTTCTTTTTTTAAAGTGCAACTCCAACCAAAATGTATTTGTGTTGGTGAGGAAAGACGGACTTTGTCCTCATCGTCTGTCTGCTAAAGGTGGCAGACCTGAAGCTCCATGTGTGGTCAGAAACGTCCTTTATGAGAAATCCCATTATTACAGTGTGAACAGGCTCTCAGATGGACTCTCTTTCACTGGACTCTTGCAGTGTCTTCCGAGTTCATTCATGAATCACAATGGAATGTGTGCCAGTTAATTACAACATATTTGGACTGGATGTTGAAATGGAAGCCCAAAAAAAATATAACTGAAAGTGTAAATAACTGAAGTATTTGCTCTGATACATGCTCCTGTCCAGAACAATTTAATTATATATATATATATATATATATATATATATATATATATAGCTGCACGGTGGTGTAGTGGGTAGCACTGTCGCCTCACAGTAAGAGGGTCCCGGGTTCGATCCCCGGGTCGGCCCGGGCTCCTTCTGTGTGGAGTTTGCATGTTCTCCCCGTGTAAGCGTGGGTTCTCTCCGGGTTCTCCGGCTTCCTCCCACAGTCCAAAGACATGCAGGATGGGGATAGGTTCATTGGTTACTCTAAATTGTCCGTAGGTGTGAATGTGAGTGTGAATGGTTGTTTGTCTCTACATGTTGGCCCTGCGATAGACTGGTGTCCTGTCCAGGGTGTACCCTGCCTTCACCCAATGACAGCTGGGATCAGCTCCAGCCCCCCCGTGACCCTCAATACAGGATAAGCGGTAGAAAATGGATGGATGGATATATATATATATATTATAATATATATGTATAATATAACCAAGTTTCTAAGCAGCAAATAATCTGAAAATCTATACACTGGATCATGAAATTAAAGAATGTGGGAAATAAAATAATAACAAAAATCTCCTTCAAGCCAAAACTCAATTCGATGTGGGGGCGGTGGAGTTTTGGGCTACAGGAAAATAATTAAGATAAGATAAGATAATCCTTTATTAGTCCCACAGTCGGGAAATTTGCCATTAGCGTCATTATCGATTGATCAGTTTATAATTTCTTTATTATTATTTGTCTAGTCTATGAAATATTTGGAAAATCATGAGAACAGGGATATTCAGCTCACAATTGTATACATTTCAAGAATTAATAGGACAAAAAATGGTGTGTCAAGGCCGGTAGTATCTGAAAATAATGACTTACTTATCGTGGGGCTTCACCAGCATGTCGCCTGCATACTGCAGGTCACTTTTGCTGCTGGATGCTGGATATATGTGACGTTATAGCCGACCTCTGAGTTGATGAGCAGAGAGAACGGGCACTGCACAACAGTGTGGCTCAGAGGTAGAGCGAGTTGTCCTCGGGAAGACCGGTAGTTTGAATCCGGGCCCCCTCCAGCCAAAGTTTCCTTGAGCAAGATACTGAACCCCCAAATTGCCCCCGAAGGAGGTGCAGATGTTAATTTTTCACTGCTGTATACCTTTTCACTTATTTAGTTAGTTTAGTTTTAAATCGGCAAATCACCTTAATGTCTGTCAGTCATGATCCGAAGCACTTTTCTCTATTTTTTTTGTTAAATGATTAGACGTGATCTACACCAGAATAAGTGAGCCTTATGTAGAAAGAAAGGAAAAGAAAGAGAGCAACAAAGCAGAAGCCCTGTAGCTTGTAGAAGCCTGTTGATTCAAAGAGCAGATCAGTGCAACATGTGAATGAATGAGAGGAATGAATGTCCTTTGACCCTCGACCGGCCTGGTGCTTTGCCATGGAATCCTGCCATGAACACCTGTCTGTCCAAAGCTCAAACCTCCACTCAACCTCATGACAAAACAGAATTTCTTTTTTTTTACGCAATCATTTGGTAAAAGCCAAACAATCGAGTCGCTCGCCACACCCGAGAAAGTAAGTTTGTTAAACCTGTTTAATATTTTGTGTCCAAGTCTGAAAAGAGAGTTCAAGTGTTTGTTTGTTTTATTTTTCTATTATTGTGCATGTTGTGGTTAATCACTAATAGTTGAATTTCCTGACAGAGAATCTACCTTTTTCGACTGCGTAGTCGCTTGTTTTATGACCCTTGATCTAGTCTGTTTGTTTAGCTCGGATGAGTTAAAATTCTCTTGGACAAAATAACAATAATCGGGATTTAACCGATTTATTTAACGTAAACACAGAATGACGAGTGTGAGTGGACACAAAAATATATGAGGTGATTGTGGTGTGAAGGCCTGGTTACCTGGACAATCTTCAAACCAGCTGGAAACTTCATCTAGCTAATAAAAATAAACTCCATCAAACAAGCAGACAGAGTCTTCTTCAGGTTGCTTACATTATTATTATTCTTTTAAATGTTCCTCCATTCAAGGTGTTTCTAACAAGATTTATGTGTTATTGTTAAAAAAGCTCTCTTTAGTGGTCAAGTAATTACACACTGCTGCTTTTAATGGTTCTGGAGGTTGTGTTTTTATTATTTTTTATTCTGATGAAGTCACTGACAGTGTCTCCACGTTACAAGGAAGTCGCTCTGAAAATAGAAACTTGTTTTAATGATAGTTTACAGTACAAGCTGTGATGTTGACCATCAACACAGACGGACAACCCACAGTGAACTACATTAACAAGAATACAGCTTCTGTGTTAATCCAGCTGTAATTCCATGTGATTAAAACATTTATTTTTCGGGGGGGGACTCGCTACGTCCACTCCACTTGTAGGAAACTGCAATTGTGTCCTTCAAAATAAAGTGAATGAGGCTGCGTTTTCTCTATCTCTATATCTCTCTATGTAGAAAAGCGTTGAAGTTCCCTGAATCAGGCAGTCTGAGCAGGTAACGAGGTGCATCGCTGTGCCGGAGGCTGCTTTGACCTGACCTGTGTGACTGACCTAGCGGCCGTTTGGCACCGCATCCCCTCTGATAGTTAATATCGAACTCTTTAGAATGACAAGATCTGAGCTTTCAAACATCGTCTTAATACTTAACGGTTCCCACGTTTCAGAATCTCAAAGACAAGTTTGTTTTGTGATATGGATTTATCTGCTGCGTATTGATTGTTACACGCTGCTTCAATGAGGATGGAATCTGTCTGAGGATTAAGTCGATCTCCTGCTTGTAAATATGAGTGAATGCAGTCATTTTTATTTTTTTATTTTATTTATATCAAACATAACCAAACAAAAAAAAAAAGACTAAAAAACTAGATGCCGGATGTGGAAGCTAGCCTTCCTTTTCTGTTTTAGTGTATAACAGCTACTTATTGAAACAATTATGAATTTAAGTTCGGTTCAGTTTGACTTCGTAGTTGAGTCACTGTGACGTTTGCTGCTTATCTACATGCTTTAAGTGTGAATTAAATTCTTCTAGATGAATAAAGGGCCTGTTGGTTTTCTATATTTGCATTCATTTTGCTGAAAAAATAATAACAATTTGTTTGCTGTATTTATAAAAATCTGTGTTTCGTCTCCAGAAATGAAGCTCTTTGAACTGAACGTCCTCAAAAACCACCATGTTTACTAATAGAAATCAAACTAATTTAAATTATATTCAGAGCATTTTAAATAAATAAAGATGTTTTTTTTTTGTACCACATGTCAGTTTAATTGACAAAATGTCAGACATTGAGTGGTTTTAGTGTAAAGGCTGAATTATGCCTCCGCGTCGACACAACGCAAGGGGGCTTGCGGACCCCTTACGTCCAACGCAAGGGCCTGACGTGTGCCTCCCAAAAATCCTAGATGCGCGTCGAGGCGACGCAACACCAACGCAACACCAACGCAGCGGCATTGGCTGTGATTGGTCCGCTAACTACATCCACTGGAGACCGCTATCCGGTTTCCACTCATAAACACCGCCATTTAAACTTTTAAAAGGCTACTTTTATTGTTTTCACCTCGTTTTATTGTTTGCACCTCGTTTTATTGTTTGCACCTTCTCGCTTTTGCACAAAGAAATAAAAGACCAAGTTCTGAAAAATTGTGGACGTTTAAAGCCGGAAAGTAAACAAAGCTTACGACGATATACGTCAAGAGTCTCGGTCGGTCGGTCAGTCTTTACAAAAACCATAGCGCCCTTTCCCGGTGTGGCATTGAATTGCATTTCGACACGTAAACCCAACGCAGAACCATCACGGTCTCCAAGCAACTGCGTGGCCGTTGCGTTGCCGTTGCGTTATCACTACGCGGAAGCATAATCAGGCCTTAAGAGTCTGCAGCCATGCTAAACGTGCACAGCGTTGCTTGTTAGATGCTAAATTCAGATGTGTGTAAGCATGCAAACGTTTGCTAATCAGTAGCAGAAAATAAAAAGAGTACAGCTGAGACTGTTGGGAATACCTGCCAATCAGTGATGAGTGTTTCTGATGCAGAATCTGATTTCATGTTTTGACTGTAACAGTTTTTCTCTCCTTCCAGGACTTGGAAGAAGATGCAATAGAGGAGCCGTCTGCATCATCACATTCATCATCACTGTGACTCGTAGACCCCCCCTCTGTCATGGCCTCCTCCTCCCCCCCTGGGCTGGATGCCGACCCCTCACCTCTGTTCCAGCTGAGGGAGCTGGACTCCAGCAAACCCTCGGAGAGGCCTTGCTCCCCGGGTCCGCTGCCGGCGGTGTACAGCCCCCCTCTGGGCCTGGACGTCCACACGGTCTGCATCCCCTCCCCCTACACGGACAGTAGCCACGAGTACACCGGCCACGGGCCCCTCACCTTCTACAGCCCGTCGGTGCTCGGCTACGCCCGGCAGCCCGGCCCCGAGAGCCCGTCGTCTCTGTGCGCCCCCCTCAGCCCGTCGTCCTTCTGGCCCCCCCACGGTCATCCCAACATGCCCTCGCTGACTCTGCGGTGCCCTCAGCCTCTGGTCTACAACGAACCCGGCACCAACGCACCCTGGCTGGACACCAAACCCAACAGGTATGTTCCCTCACACTCGTAGAGCAGTAAAACACAAAGACGTTGCTGAGTTTGATCGGAAAATGGTGAGAAATTCAAAACCTTCCGTCTTGAAATGGACCTCTGGAGTCTTGGTCCCGCGGTGGTCGTAAACGTTGAGATGTTTTGCGGCAAAAATAAAATATGATATTGTATTTGGATTGGAGTCTACTTATAACTGTATGGTCCAAGTATGTGTTGTGGTTTGGCTGCAGGCTTTTTGACTGATTACTTCATTGCAACACTTCACAGACGTATTTTAATGTCTTTACAAGTGAGTATTTTCTTCTTGCTGTAGGTTTCTGATCAGACTGTGGCAGCGTTGCAGTCACCAGTGTAGTAAGAAATCATCAGGATTAAATGTGGTTAGCCACAGCTTCAGCTCAGGCCTCGTAAGGGGGGCTGGCTTTTAAGGTGGACTCTTCAGAGTCCAGTAGAATCGTCAGGCTGATACGTAAAGAAAGTATTACTGTATTGCTACGACTGACTTACACAGATGTACAGGTCCTATTAAGACCAGAAGAACTGAGCTACAACTTCGGCTCAGACTCTTAAGGTGGGCTGGCTGCAAAAACCCCACAATAACGTGTGGCTTTCTTTAGTTGCAATCTGCATTCATTCACAGAATAACTCTGTAAGAATAATACTACATTTTTATTGATAGAGCAGAATAAACAGTAGTGACAGGTGTGAAACACGACATCCGGGTGGAAGCGATCGCTTCTAGACCTTTTTTCTGTCACAAAGCTGCAAACGTGTTGAAGTGACGATATAGTTAATAAATCCAATTTAGTGAGTCTTTCCACTGTTCCAAAAATTGCAGACTCTGGTTTGAGAGACAAAAAACACTTGTTTTGATGTTTATCACTTTTGTTCTGGCCATGAAGCAGAAGCCCAGACGATATAAAGACCTATAAACATATCGCAGAAATTGACCTATAAAGCAGGTCAAATAAGTCCTGGCTAACATCGTTGACATCCCTGGTTTTTAGCCTCCATCAGCCTTTTTACACTGATTCTAGTGGAGGGATCTACTCTCACCACAGTAGTTGATGTAGGATTCATCTCTCTAGTTATTCTCTATATGGAGTGATTATCTTTGCTACTGTACCAGTCGATGGATGGATGTTTCAGCGGTTCTTCTTTTCTGATGCAGTTTTCCAGTTGACTGAAAAGCGCCTGTGAAGACGTTTTTCAGTGAAATCATAGCTGTTTGAAGACTGAATGATGTCGAGTTGTCCCCGTTTCCTCCTGCAGCTCCATCATCGGCTGCAACAAGCCGCCGGGGAAGAGACCGGCGGACTGCGTGGAAGGCGGAAACTCCTCCCTGTGTTCATCGGCGGCGGCGGGGGGGAAAGCCGACATGCACTTCTGCGCCGTGTGCCACGACTACGCGTCGGGCTACCACTACGGCGTGTGGTCCTGCGAGGGCTGCAAGGCGTTCTTCAAGAGGAGCATTCAAGGTACTGTGGAAGAAAAACTCTTCAGGTCCAATTCTGTGGCTGGTTCAGATGAGGTTTAATCAGTGGAAAAAGCAAGTCACAGCGTTGCCATTGAATCCTTTCTGACAAGAGTGGGTTTAGGCAGAGTTATACAGAGTTAGAGAGAACAAGGAGGAAGGTGTGATGAGTGGAAGACAAAGGTGTGGTGCTCTCGGGGCAGCTGGGTTTCTCTACACGATGTCACAACAGGATCCATTCATCAGGCCTTGATCAATCAATGTGAGGTAAAGATGTTTCGGTTCAGGAAGGGGGAAAGACCAAACAGTTAACCACAACCAAAGAGGAGCAGCAGGACATTTGATGAGTACAAGAGAAAGGAATATTAGGATGAGATAAGAATAAAACTGTGAGGTAACACATTTTCTTCTACAGTACCGACGTCATGTCTTGTTCACGATGACTCACCATCTATTCTTCGCTGCTCGTCCATCGAAGTGACTCCTTTCCTTTTAACTGCTTTCAGGTCACAACGACTACATCTGCCCGGCCACAAACCAATGCACCATCGACAAGAACCGCCGTAAAAGCTGCCAGGCCTGCCGCCTACGCAAATGCTACGAAGTAGGCATGATGAAGTGCGGTAGGTGTTTAATCGCCGTCTTTCATGCTTTTGTCGTTTTACAGCAGCAAAACGAGTTCAAGCACCGAATGTGAAAATGTAAAGAGAGTTGTGAGCTCATGATGGGAATCACTTCAATTCTGTGTGTTTACTGTATGCTTATAAGATGTCATAGTAATTCAAGCTTTTACAACTCCAGGAGTCTTAAAGGGACAGTATCTGTGAAAAACCTTTCTGTCGCTCCTTGTGTTGGATGCTCTTCAATAATAAAGCAAAAAGTATTTAGTGTCTGATTAATCAAAGAAATAATCAATCGAGCTGCAGCATTCATTTTCCTGTAATCATATCTGGTGACAGACATAATTTCACAGTGAAATGGTGTCTTTATTTTATAGCTATTAAAATGCAATCAGCATTTATTTCATAATGATAAGGTGATGCAAAAATTACAATTGCTGCTTTAAAAACAACTCAGAACACAAACAAAAGTAAACATTTTAAAAGTTTAAACACTGGTATTGTTGGAGGTTTTTACCATTAATATTAATAAGAAATAGGTGCTTTGTCGTATTCAGTCATATTTTCTGTGGTGACGTACTGGACTCTCTGTGGATCTGGTCTGACCCCAGCTGGTTTCACTGCAGCAGCGCTGGGAACCACTTATTCTCAGTGAGAACAGGCTTGAATGAAGGGATGAGGAGCTTTTGTGTTTACAAAAGCCTCCGGCCTTCTTTAGCCACCCAGAAGGCCGACTCAGCGGTTCTGATGGTGGATTTAGCTTTATTCTTCTTGTTTTGAAGCCGATATTCTGTGCTATTACATTTGTTTTTCCCACTTTGGAACACAAAAAACGTACAAAGTGACATCACAGGTCATGTGACAGGCGGTCCCTTTGTCTCCAGGTGTGAGGCGTGAACGCTGCAGCTATCGGGGCGCCCGACACCGCCGCGGTGGACTGCAGACCCGGGATCCCGCGGGCCGGAGTCTGGTCCGGCTGGGTCCTCGGGCCCCGCGGCACCTCTACCTGGAGGCCCCGTTCGCCCCGCTCACTGCGCTCCCTCACACCAAGCACAACTCGGCCATGAGCTCGGAGGAGTTCATCTCCCGCATCATGGAGGCGGAGCCTCCCGAGATCTACCTCATGGAGGACCTGAAGAAGCCCTTCACCGAGGCCAGCATGATGATGTCCCTCACCAACCTGGCAGACAAGGAGCTGGTCCTCATGATCAGCTGGGCCAAAAAGATCCCCGGTAAGATCCCCACCGTCAAAGCCAGGCTTCATATGAGTCATTTTCACAGAGAAAATCTAACTTTAGTCCTGTTTTAGATGGGAAATTCCTTCACACATGCATTCACATAAAATATTAAATTACTTTGCACATTAATTGTAATGTTTTGTTTTCTACTTTCTACATTCTCTAAAAATGTGGTCCTTCTTCGTCTCCTTCGTTTTTATATTATTTTGAAGATGGTCTTACTCTTGTTGTAAACTTGGCTTTTAAGGAGCTTTTCATCACATTTCAGTTTATATAAAATCAAATAAGACTGGAGGCATTTTTAAAAGAGCCACTTCAAGGTTAAGGTCAGTGTAAACATCAGGGTTCACTGATTCCCAGTCAGTGGAAGTTGTCTTCGTCACCATCAACAGTGAGCAGAAATCAGGCTAATGAAGTAAAAACAAAGCCGAGGCCACAGTGAGCACGTCTTCCACCCGACACTCAGTCAGTCAAATCAACAAATACATGAGATAATGGCGGCGTGGATGAACAGAAAACAAATGTAGAATTTAATCAACTCTTATTTTTTATTTTACCTCTTGACGTGTAGGCTACATTCGCCCAATGACAGCTGGCTCCCCCCCCCCCCCCCCCGTGACCCTAAATACAGGATAAGCGGTAGAAAATGGATGGATGGATGGACGTGTAGGCTACGATTAGTGCATTTTATTTCTTTTCCCTGATTCTCTGTCTCCACTTTCCACCGTTATGTTTCCCTTTGCTCTTCTTCTCCCAGTGAAAATAAATAAAATGAAGATCATATTCCTTTTATTTTTCTTTTATTTATTCTCAGACAGTGAAAAGGAGTGTGCATTGTCTGTTTCATTAAAGATCTAAAGGTTTATTCACATCAAACTCCAATTGAAATAGCTTTTTTTAAAACTTTATTTAAAATTCAATTTACAAACATTCAGTCAATTCAGTTCATAAATTAAAAAAAATGTACACATACATTCACATATGGTGGTAAAATAAAATTTCGCCTCCTCTAACGATGACGTCACGCGGCCGATTTTCGGGAATGACGCAACTATATTATACACAATCAGCCATGGATAATCAGCAGTATAAACATGCAATAAATATAGACGCTATAAACAAACAATATAATTGCACTTTATATTATAGTTGTATCAATAAGCCGTATATCCATCCCTAAAAGCAGCCTTTAAACCCAGGAATAAACAACAGACCATGTGACTATCCATCGATATGCCTTGCTGCCAGATTGAAATCATCTTTTTCTCTGTTGATGGTCTAAAGCGAGTCGTCTCTCTCCGTCCTCAGGCTTCGTAGAGCTGAGTCTAGCGGACCAGATCCACCTGCTGAAGTGCTGCTGGCTGGAGATCCTGATGTTGGGCCTGATGTGGAGGTCCGTGGATCATCCGGGGAAACTCATTTTCTCTCCCGACTTCAAACTCAACAGGTGAGCAAGTCTGGCAACTTTTATTCTTTTTTTTAGCTGATTTGTAAAGACTTTTTTAAAGTTCACATCCTTGGGTAATGTGTTTGTGGGACTCTTTTGTCTTCTTCCACATCCCAGCTTTTTGTGTTAAATATGTTATTTCACTTGTCTTGCTTTTAGAAAAATATACCATATATTCTCAAAAATATTATTGGATCCTCGATTTAATTCAACACTTCGCTTTCCAGGAATGCTTTTATTGTGAAACATCTGCAAAACAAGCTCATTTAACAGCTGCTTAACCTGGAACAAGGTAGAATCGCCTCTCTGCTGCTAAAATGATCACTTTTACGTTTCACATTAATTAATTGTACTTTTTTTGCTTAATTCAAGGATGTTAATATATATTTCCACACACCGCTGTGTTGGAAATCTGAAATTAACTCTCCATAATAAGATTTTGTCTCATTTGTATTCCCTTCAGATAAATGAAAGGCTGCAGCCTCCATTTGAGATTTAATATTACTTGAACTGCTATTTCTGTATGCGAGTCTCGAGTTCAGCCGCCCACCTTGTTTGCCAAAACAGTGACGGTGGTTACAGTGTAATCTTAAACCCACATTGTTATACTCTAATGAGTTGACATCACACACACACACACAAAAAAACAGGGAGTTCGCTGAGACCTTGAAACGGCACAGATATCAGCAAAAAACCCTCGCTGCAGATATATCTCTATCTTTCTGGACAGCAGGCTCGTTTTCTGGCCAAAAAAATCTCTTTTCGTTCACTGTTCCCTTCCAGCGCTGACCTTCAACTTCAGCCAAACAGCAGTTGACTCTTTCTGGCGCTCCGGTTCGCTGGTAAACATGCTTTAATTAGGCGGCCAGCAGTCTGGGTTTCCTTATCAAACATAGGACACTTAATCCTGTAATGTGTGAGCGGTAGCAGCGGTGAATGAAAACGTTGAAAGTGGCGCGTTCTTTCTGCTGTTCAAAGTGCAGCAGAATGAACACAGGAAGTCACGCTCCGAGATCATTGGCTGGCGCTGTTGTCGGGTCATTTTTGCATATGAACGAATCGTGTGTCTACAAGCAAAGATAAGGCACTTTGTTAGTGTGGCCTTGGAGCAGAGAGCCTCAGACAGGAAGTTCGACAAATTATTGAGGAAGGAGCTAACACATTGTTGGTGTTTTTGTTGATTCTTTTTTATTTTTTTAAATAAATATCAGTCATTTACTACACCTGCTGGACGCTGAAGGTTTCAGCTAACGTCGTTCAGACGGGATGAAAAAGGAGCATTTATTGGGGACTATTTTCAGTGGCGGATTAATCCACATTTGGTGCTTTTTATTGAGTAGCAGCAGGACGCTGTATTGACTCAAAGCAAATTACAGTGTGTGTTCGTTGTAATGAAGGGAGATGTCAGCCGGTGCAACAGTGTGGATCGTTGATGTGTTTCAATGTTTTTTGGACAGGAAGGAAGAAGATACGCCAGGCTTTGATTTCCTCGTAATACGTGTGAGATAATTGTTGGTTTTGATGTTTTTAGTGTGGGATTTGTTTTGGTTCTTGCCTCTAATGGAAAGCTTGCATATGAACTAATATTATGCTTTTTTCTTGCTTTTCTCGTTGGGATTTGAGTCTTCCTTCCTCGCCTGGTGGGATGAGTTTGGTGTTTGACCTTTCTTCTCCCACTACCACGGAAACCATCACTATAGGCTTAGGTTAACCTTGGCGTGTTTCCATAACACAGCCTTATTTTTCTCCGTTGAGAGGTCCCCCGTTAGCCTCTGGTAGCCTTTTCTCCTTGGACAGCACAGCAAAACATCCTGGATGCTAATCCATGCACTCATTCAACCGGAGCTTGTTTTTTTCTCATTTTACATTTTACCATCACTATTTCACTTAATTGGCGGCGTTGCTTTTTCTCACACGTCACATTTGTAACGCGGCGGCAGCAAATCACTGCGGTTCACGCTGTCAGTTAGTTTTGTTGGTCCGGGTGTGGCTTCAGATGCTTTGATTCTAGTGGTGATCCTGAACTCAACCCTGGTCTCACTGTGGTCATGGTCAATAAAGAGAGAGAGAGTTGAAAGGAAATAATAATATCTGATAGAGAAATAATCGATTCATAGCATTGTTAAAAAAAAAAAACTATATATTTGTGGGGCAATCTTTCCACATTTTATATAAGGCAGCACATCAACTGTATCATAGAAATAAAAATTGGTTGAAATGTTTGAACGAAAAATCTAAATCTAAATCCAAAATAGAGATGCATCGAATCGCTTAATACTAATCGAATTGTGAGCCTCTGAATCGTAGATTGAATCGTGAGGTGACGATTCCCACCACTAATATCTGACAGATGAAGGAGGATGTAATGTAC
Organism: Eutrigla gurnardus; assembly: GCF_963514095.1. Classification (NCBI taxonomy): domain Eukaryota; kingdom Metazoa; phylum Chordata; class Actinopteri; order Perciformes; family Triglidae; genus Eutrigla; species Eutrigla gurnardus. The sequence continues at coordinate 29,579,012 of NC_139921.1, forward strand.
TGTAGAAGTCATACAATTCTTATTTAAATCAGGAACCGAAACGACCGTTTGACGGAGCATTCTCTGCACAAAAATGTGTGATTTGATGATTTTAGTACTGATAAAGGGGGAGGTTTTTTCCACCATTCATACTCTTGCACCTCCTCTGTGTGTCTGTAGGGAGGAGGGACAGTGTGTGGAGGGCATCATGGAGATATTCGACATGCTGCTGGCAGCCACATCTCGGTTTCGTGAGCTGAAGCTACAGAGGGAAGAGTACGTCTGCCTGAAGGCAATGATCCTCCTCAACTCCAGTGAGTTTTCATTTCACTTTATTTATTCAGTGGCTGTTCGATCTGTCTATTTGGTTCTATAACCGGGACCAGTTTGTGCCAGACGGCAACCTTCAAACTGTGATTCCCTCTGCTGGCCACCAGGGGGCGACTCCTCTCTGCTTGTATAGAAGTCTATGAGAAAATGGTCCTACTTCTCTCTGCTGGCCACCAGGGGGCGACTCCTCTCTGGTTGTATAGAAGTCTATGAGAAAATGGTCCTACTTCTCTCTGCTGGCCACCAGGGGGCGACTCCTCTCTGGTTGTATAGAAGTCTATGAGAAAATGGTCCTACTTCTCTCTGCTGGCCACCAGGGGGCGACTCCTCTCTGGTTGTATAGAAGTCTATGAGAAAATGGTCCTACTTCTCTCTGCTGGCCACCAGGGGGCGACTCCTCTCTGGTTGTATAGAAGTCTATGAGAAAATGGTCCTACTTCTCTCTGCTGGCCACCAGGGGGCGACTCCTCTCTGGTTGTATAGAAGTCTATGAGAAAATGGTCCTACTTCTCTCTGCTGGCCACCAGGGGGCGACTCCTCTCTGGTTGTATAGAAGTCTATGAGAAAATGGTCCTACTTCTCTCTTGATGTATTATCTCAGTAAACATTGTAAACATGAGTTTATGGTCTCAATCTCTAGTTTCAAGTCTTCTTCAATCCAGCATGATGTTCATTTAGTACATTATGGTCCATTTAGAGTCCACCAGACCAGAAAGCAGGGGATGCTTTAGGGGGCGGGGCTTACCTGCTGATTGATCTAGACACATTCATTTGCATACCGCTTAGTGGTGGAGTCAGTTGCTCTGACATGCATTGGGAATGTACTACGATATACTGTATTTCTCCCAGATGGTCTCAATAAGTTGCTCATTGTGTTGCTCGTTGGTGGCGTCCGCTGTAAAACCTCCCACAGGACTTTCAGCTTGTTTGAAGTGGAGTTTTGGATGAAGTGACCCCGTGATAATGGACTTTATTGCAACTCAGCTTTTGTTTTTTAACCTTTTCATGTGTTTCCCAGCGGTCACAGCGTCCTCACACCCCCCCTTTTTTTACCCAGCAGCCACCGTACAGGTTTCATGGAGGTGAGCGACCTCTCTGCCTGTCCTCGCACAGTTTAATAAAGTTTCTCCCCCTTTGCCAGACTGCCTTCCCCCTGTTGACTCTGCTGCACTGCAGCTGGCGTGAAAAGAAATAAGGAACAGATTGTGAAACGGATTCTGTGGAAGTTAAAGGGAACATTTGGATTTATGTATCTGGACAGATTGTTGCGGCTCATCTGCTCAGCCTGTCCTCCGTTGTTGGGTGAACAGGATGATCTACAGCTTCCTCCTCTTCCCTTTCGTCTGGGATGCCCATCAGATGAGGGGACCTGTTTGATTGAAGTGACTCGGCTGTAAACGTGGACATGGGTTGGGGGTTCACATCTACTATATACAGATGGCAGTAAGCTCCATTTTAAACGGGAGCTTCTGTATTTTTCACCCATCATTTTCCCATGTTTGACTAATGGAGACAGCAATTTTTTCTGAATTGCTCCAGTATTCAGGGTACTCGAGCCAACCGATCACCATCAATGTACGTCCACTAAACGTAGTCGTTTTTGCCACTGAATAACTCTGATTCTTGTTATTTGTGTCTGAGAACAAAAGAAATGTAAAGGCTGCTCCATGAGGAGAGAATGGGTACAAATAGTATGTTGACCTGGCACAATTTCAGATTTAACTAAGATGAATTAAGGGTTTATTTTGACCAAATTTGTTTGTGTGAGTTTTATTGTTTCTGCTTGAATGAAGTTTGTTTTCTGACGCTCAAACACATCTCCCAGCTGAAACTACCGTAGTAACGTTATTACCACGTTATTACCACGTTATTACCACGCCGCACCAAGATGTTTAAATATATGTTTTTAAAGAGACGATACTTGCATAAACTATTGTTTTTTTGTCATTTTAACACCTTATTTGACCTTTGGTCTTGAATACAGCAGCCCTAGTGGCCTCCATATAACTGATGATATACTAACGCTGAATAAAAGCCTAATAAGTAAAGATGGAGTGGTTAAATGTGGCTGTGCTGCGTGTTGCAGATCTGTGTAACTGCTCCCCGCAGACGGCCGAGCAGCTGGAGAGCAGGAACAAGCTGCTGCGTCTGCTGGACTCGGTGATCGATGCTCTGGTCTGGTCCATCTCCAAACTGGGCCTGTCCACCCAGCAACAGACGCTTCGCCTCGGACACCTCACCATGCTGCTCTCCCACATCCGCCACGTCAGGTACGGAAACCCAGACAACCGGGAAACACTGTGAAATGCCAGCCATCTTTATGTCTGTGGCCTTCATATTCACATACAGGCACTCATTTAATTAACTTTGATTGACTTTACAGTCCAATGATGGACAGATCTTTAAAAATCCAATAAAAGATTTGAAATATTTGACACTTTTTTTAAAACCTCATCTTGTTTAAATATTCTCAGCATGATCATAAAAAGATACTATTGATGCTACAGATCTTCCTTGTGATACTAAATAAAAGCTGGAAGCAACCAACACAAGCGCCGTGATTCATTGATGGTCTCTTCCCTCCCTCCGCAGCAACAAAGGCATGGACCACCTGTCCACCATGAAGAGGAAGAACGTGGTTCTGGTCTACGACCTCCTCCTGGAGATGCTGGACGGCAACACGTCCAGCAGCAGCAGCGGCTGCCAATCCTCGTCCTCGCCGACCTCCGACACGTACGCCGACCAGCAGCAGTTCCCCCAACACCCGTCTCACCCGCCGCCGGGCTCGGAGCAGCAGACCTGCCAACCAAACGGGCCTCCACGTGGACCCGGCGAGGCCGCGGCGCTGGACGGACACCTGCAGGCTCTGCAGCTCCGGTCCCCGCCGCCGTTTCAGAGTCTGGTGGCGTCTCACATGGACGGCAACGAGTAAGTCTCAGAAAATCCTTTTAGTTCATTCAGAATGAAACTTTATTATACTTGTGTTTATTAGCCTCGTTTGCGACTTTTGTCACCCGATCGTGCCAGAACGCATTAATAGTCAAGTCTGTACTGAGATCAGCCAGACCACATGTCGAGGTGGTCTGGCTCACATTGAGTCTGGATCTCATTGAGCTATGGGCTAAGCTGTCTTCCCCACTTGTACAGGAGGAAAACTGGCTGGAGTCCAGCTGACTGAGTTCTGTTAAAGTACTGCTTCAAAATAAAAGCTCATAAAAATGTTTTACATTTTTTGGATTGCGGCTGTTTAATAAAACTGTTCTACTAAATACTGCAGGGAAGCAGCAGAAATATCAGGCTTTTATTGTGAAGAGTTAGTAGGCAATTAAAAGTGTTTATTCACCGTTTTACCGGTGAATAAACGTCTTTGAGTTGTGATCTGGCGTATCCGATCACGAAAGTCACAAAAGTGTTAGGAAACGAGAAGAATAAACATGTGATGCTTTATTTTGGCGTTTCAAGTGCTTCCTGTTCTGTGTGCTGATCTGGTCCTGAATGAATCATAACTCAAACCTTCATCACAGTTACATTCATCCGGAGCCGTGGTCGCTGGACACGGTGGAGCCGACCAATTACATCATCGCCAGTCGAGGTGTCATGGAAACGTCCTTAGAGGGGTGACGGGGTCTAGAAGAGACTAACTGGGACTCGAACCCCGTCGAACCCCGCCCCCCCCAAAGACCGAGAAAATGGAAACGACAACAAAAAAATATTAAAACACGCAGGAAGTGCTGTTGTGAGGTATTTTTTTTTCTTGTTAAAATGTATTTTAAAAAATGAAAGAAAAAAAAACATTTGTGATGGAATGTATATTTGGTGTGCGTTAAGTATTCTTGTGAAAGTGCACTACGGCGGCTGTTTAACACCGCTGAACCTCTGCCAGTCAGTTTGAGCTCTTTTTTTAATATACAGTACTTTTTTTTCACCTTTTTTAGTGTAACAACGGTGCATGTGGTCACAGTTCACATCCATCATGTAGCTTTAAAACTTCATCACCGGTGGTTTTCTTCTTCACTACTACTCTGTACTTTGGTATTTTACTCGCCGCCTGTTCGTCCAGGTTTTTTTTTTCTACTCTCTTTATACAAACTTGTTTCCATGGAGACGAGAAGCATCGGGTTTGTGGCCTTTTTAACAAAATGACTGTTAACGTAAGCTTTCTTCTCTGCTTGTCTGGTGAGACTAAGGCTGGATTTACTCTCCGATATATCGGATCGCCTCTTCAAAGCTGAGTCAAAGTTAGGTATCTGCTTTCAAACTGTGCATTATTTCCTTAACATGGTAGCTTTCTAGTGTATGGAGAGGCAAAGTCCCTCCCCTTCTGCTTTCCCACATTATGTCGGAAAATAAACTTTGTACGGCAGTCAGTGGTAAGAGATGAGTTTTTATCCTAGCCCCCCCAAAAAAACACATTTGTATAGATTTGAGCGTAGAAGTAGATTTTGGACTTCAGAATTAAAACACTGAATTACTTTTTGCCTTACCCGAACTTAAAGATGAAAGCTAACATACCAAATATTAGCATAGCACCATGCTAACTATGCGTTTTAAGACATGCTAAACAGTAGTATGTTTACATGTTAGCATACTCTCGCAAAAGACAAAAAACAAACAAAGTCCTGTTCAAGTTGCTGCATTCATAGATAAATTAATACATTTAAGTTTATGACCTGTAATACTGAAGAATTCTTGTTAGCTTAAGCTGTACTTCTGGACTAAAGCTAACATGCTAATACAAGCTAACCTTCCAAATTTACAATATATTACTTTTTAATATACATAACAGGTTGAAAATACTTTTTCCTGAACTTTTTTTTTTTAAAGTCTATATTTTATTTAAGTACATTTTCAATTATTTTGAAACACAACCCCATTGAGGTTTTTCCCCACAATGTAAAGTTGAATTAAAAACATTATTTTGGAATCAATTTAAAATGGCATGAGTTTCTAATTAAAGCACGTCCACAAAGATCCTGCACCTAAACTAAAGGAAAATATGCATTTTTGTATCTGGTCTCGGCTCAGTCTTGCTTCTACAGAAATGTTAGCCTTATTTAACCAAGTAACTGTATTCAGCTTTCAGTCATTTCGAGACCCCAAACGCATCACGGAGGCCTTTTTCCTGCCGATGTAAATTCAGCCTTCGTGCCGACTCCGTCCTCCTGCTCAACACTGATGCATATTCGCTGTCGTTTTCTCTGCTAATGTCTGCAGCTTGTACATGCATGCAACATATAACTCATCCAAACCTTCATATGAGGTCTTTTTGCCTGTCGCACCTCTCAGCTGTTAGACGGGTCTTTCTGTAACCTGGCGACGCAGCGACACATCATGGCAGGTTATTGTCAGTACATCCCTCAAATAAGAGTTCACAAAATAAAACAAACTTTACACTATTTTGTTGTTGTTTCTGTTCTGCCGAGTGTGACGAGACGTATCAGATAGGTTTGAAACCCTGGGTTTCTCGCAGTTAACGGTTTTGTTTTTACAGCCGCGAGGAGAACCGGAGAGTTGAATTTTTCGTTATACGTGTGTGGAAAAAAGTCATAGTATAGTATGTGGAAAAAAGTCATAGTATGTGGAAAAAAGTCATAGTATGTCGAAAAAGTCAAAGTATAGCATGTCGAAAAAACTCGTAGTATAGTATGTCGAAAAAAGTCATAGTATGTCGAAAAAAGTCATAGTATAGCATGTCGAAAAAAGTCATAGTATGTCGAAAAAAGTCATAGTATAGCATGTCGAAAAAAGTCATAGTATGTCGAAAAAAGTCATAGTATAGCATGTCGAAAAAAGTCATAGTATAGCATGTCGAAAAAAGTCATTATATAGCATGTCGAAAAAAGTCATAAAATGTCGAAAAAAGTCATAGTATGATTAAAAAAGTCATAGTATAGCATGTCGAAAAAAGTCATAGTATGTCGAAAAAAGTCATAGTATAGTATGTCGAAAAAAGTCAGTATAGCATGTCGAAAAAAGTAATTATATAGCATGTTGAAAAAAGTCATAAAATGTCGAAAAAAGTCATAGTATGTCGAAAAAAGTCATAGTATAGCATGTCGAAAAAAGTCATAGTATGTCGAAAAAAGTCATAGTATAGCATGTCGAAAAAAGTCATAGTATGTCGAAAAAAGTCATAGTATAGTATGTCGAAAAAAGTCAGTATAGTATGTCGAAAAAAGTCATAGTATAGCATGTCGTAAAAAGTCATAGTATAGTATGTCGAAAAAGTCATAGTATGTCGAAAAAAGTCATAGTATGTCGAAAAAAGTCATAGTATAGCATGTCGAAAAAAGTCATAGTATGTCGAAAAAAGTCATAGTATAGCATGTCGAAAAAAGTCATTATATAGCATGTCGAAAAAAGTCATAAAATGTCGAAAAAAGTCATAGTACGTCGAAAAAAGTCATAGTATAGCATGTCGAAAAAAGTCATAGTATGTCGAAAAAAGTCATTATATAGCATGTCGAAAAAAGTCATAAAATGTCGAAAAAAGTCATAGTATGTCGAAAAAAGTCATAGTATATTATGTCGAAAAAAGTCATAGTATAGTATGTCGAAAAAAGTCATAGTATAGCATGTCGAAAAAAGTCATAGTATAGTATGTCGAAAAAAGTCATAATATAGCATGTCGAAAAAAGTCATAGTACCGTAGATGACCATTTAGTAGCCCGGGCGTTTAATATGCTAAATCGACTTGGAGCCCAGGCGTTTATAAGAACCAGGCGCGTATTTGCAACAGGCTACAATTTATTTTTGCAATGAGCAGCACCAGACCATCATGCAAAGAACAAGGAGCTCACCATAGCACCATAGCACCACTGGAACAAAACTACTTTTTCCCCCCGACGCATCTTTATTGACATCAGACAATAAATACAAAGACAGTTTGTCTGTGTTACCGCGACACAGGGAGCTGATCAGAGGAGGGTTATGAATGATAACGGAAGGGGGGGTCGATCGCGGTAATTTCAACACTGTACATTAGCGCATTTATCTATATCCCTATATCCCTCAGTCTAGCGCGCCTGTGTTTGTGTGTCTGTGTGTGTGTGCGCGCGCCTGCATGCGAGAGAGAGAGAGCGAGAGGAGGGGCTGACTGACAGAAGAGGTGAGAGCCGGTGAAGTGCTGTTAAAAAAAACGTTTGTTTTCTGTGCAAGACTATGGTAAACACTTAATCGCCCGGGCGTTTAATTGAACCGGCGTTTATTTTGCCAAATGAGGTCGGACCCCGGCGGCTATTAGAGCACAGGCGCGTATTTGTACGCGGGCGATTATTTGGTCATCTACGGTATGTCGAAAGAAGTCATAGTATAGTATGTCGAAAAAAGTCATAGTATATTATGTCGAAAAAGTCATAGTATAGTATGTCGAAAAAGTCATAGTATAGCATGTCGAAAAAAGTCATAAAATGTCAAAAAGTCATAGTATAGCATGTCGAAAAAAGTCATTATATAGCATGTCGAAAAAAGTCATTATATAGCATGTCGAAAAAAGTCATAGTATAGCATGTCGAAAAAAGTCATTATATAGCATGTCGAAAAAAGTCATAGTATAGTATGTCGAAAAAAGTCATAGTATAGTATGTCGAAAAAAGTCATAGTATAGCATGTCGAAAAAAGTCATAGTATAGTATGTCGAAAAAAGTCATAGTATAGTATGTCGAAAAAAGTCATAGTATAGCATGTCGAAAAAAGTCATAGTATAGTATGTCGAAAAAAGTCATAGTATAGCATGTCGAAAAAAGTCATAGTATGTCGAAAAAAGTCATAGCATGTCAAAAAAAGTCATTATATAGCATGTCGAAAAAAGTCATAAAATGTCGAAAAAAGTCATAGTATGTCGAAAAAAGTCATAGCATGTCGAAAAAAGTCATAAAATGTCGAAAAAAGTCATAGTATGTCGAAAAATGTCATAGTATAGCATGTCGAAAAAAGTCATAGTATATTATGTCAAAAAAAGTCATAGTATAGCATGTCGAAAAAAGTCATAGTATAGCATGTCGAAAAAAGTCATAGTATAGTATGTCGAAAAAAGTCATAGTATAGCATGTCGAAAAAAGTCATAGTATGTCGAAAAAAGTCATAGCATGTCAAAAAAAGTCATTATATAGCATGTCGAAAAAAGTCATAAAATGTCGAAAAAAGTCATAGTATGTCGAAAAAAGTCATAGCATGTCGAAAAAAGTCATAAAATGTCGAAAAAAGTCATAGTATGTCGAAAAATGTCATAGTATATTATGTCGAAAAAAGTCATAGTATAGCATGTCGAAAAAAGTCATAGTATGTCGAAAAAAGTCATAGCATGTCAAAAAAAGTCATTATATAGCATGTCGAAAAAAGTCACAGTATGTCGAAAAAAGTCATAGTATATTATGTCGAAAAAAGTCATAGTATAGCATGTCGAAAAAAGTCACAGTATGTCGAAAAAAGTCATAGTATATTATGTCGAAAAAAGTCATAGTATAGCATGTCGAAAAAAGTCATAGTATGTCGAAAAAAGTCATAGCATGTCAAAAAAAGTCATTATATAGCATGTCGAAAAAAGTCATAAAATGTCGAAAAAAGTCATAGTATGTCGAAAAAAGTCATAGCATGTCGAAAAAAGTCATAAAATGTCGAAAAAAGTCATAGTATGTCGAAAAATGTCATAGTATAGCATGTCGAAAAAAGTCATAGTATATTATGTCGAAAAAAGTCATAGTATAGCATGTCGAAAAAAGTCATAGTATAGCATGTCGAAAAAAGTCATAGTATAGTATGTCGAAAAAAGTCATAGTATAGCATGTCGAAAAAAGTCATAGTATGTCGAAAAAAGTCATAGCATGTCAAAAAAAGTCATTATATAGCATGTCGAAAAAAGTCATAAAATGTCGAAAAAAGTCATAGTATGTCGAAAAAAGTCATAGCATGTCGAAAAAAGTCATAGTATGTCGAAAAAAGTCATAGTATATTATGTCGAAAAAAGTCATAGTATAGCATGTCGAAAAAAGTCATAGTATAGTATGTCGGAAAAAGTCATAGTATAGCATGTCGAAAAAAGTCATAAAATGTCGAAAAAAGTCATAGTATAGCATGTCGAAAAAAGTCTTAGTATGTCGAAAAAAGTCATAGTATAGTATGTCGAAAAAAGTCATAGTATAGTATGTCGAAAAAAGTCATAGTATAGTATGTCGAAAAAGTCATAGTATAGCATGTCGAAAAAAGTCATAGTATAGTATGTCGAAAAAGTCATAGTATAGTATGTCGAAAAAAGTCATAGTATAGTATGTCGAAAAAAGTCATAGTATGTTGAAAAAAGTCATAGTATAGCATGTCGAAAAAAGTCATAGTATGACGAAAAAAGTCATTATATAGCATGTCAAAAAAAGTCTTAGTATGTCGAAAAAAGTCATAGTATAGTATGTCGAAAAAAGTCATAGTATAGCATGTCGAAAAAAGTAATAGTATAGTATGTCGAAAAAAGTCATATTATAGCATGTCGAAAAAAGTCATAGTATAGTATGTCGAAAAAAGTCATAGTATAGCATGTCGAAAAAAGTCATAGTATAGTACAGTGGCGGCGCCAGGGAGGGGCTTGGTTGGGCTATAGCCCCATCAAGAATTGTGTCAGCCCTACCGTTAGCCCTACCATAAAACCACCAAGAAAAAAACAACAACAAAATAACCAAGAAAAGTGCGGAGTTCAACAGCACCACCACGTCACGTCGTAACGGCATTCAGGCAGCTGCGATGACAACTGTCACTGATCTGGGTTCATTAACAGACTGTACTGTCCGTACGTAAACGTCACTCATGTGAGCCCGTTTTTAGTGTATGCTCGACACAAAGACAGCAGGCTACTAGTGTGTAAGCTACCTGGCTCTAGCAGTTCGCGTTAGCGGCTTATAGTCACTCACGTTAAGTTAACGTTAGTAAGCTGGTCAAAATTGATCATGGATACATTTGTTTTTAAACGTCGTCGGACGGAACAACAGATGGCGGTGGCGGGCGTGTTGGATAAAACTACGGACGCACCGTTGACACCTGCAGGGGAAGATGACCACTCGGGTCCCGGCTGTTAACGTAACTATTCACATTTCGCTGTCTCTGTCTCTCTCTCTCACTGTGTGCGTGTTTATAGCTGTGGGAGGGTGTTGTTATATATTCACATTGAAATTCTGACATTGATTTGAGCCCCACCGTCGTATGAGTTAGCCCCACCGTAGTTGAACCAGAAAAAATACCGTGGCGCCGCCACTGCCTTTGATACATGTCACATCCCCCTCTCTCTCCCATGTTTCCTCTCTATCCACAGCTAAATACAAAGGTGTCTATGCAAGAAAATAATCTTTAAAAAAAAAGGCCTTGATCATATTGTTAAAAAAAGGTCATGCTATAGCATGTCGAAAATTCACGAAAAAGTCAGTCAGAATATATTCATAAAAAAATATTTAAAATTGTTAGTCATAAAAATCGCTCATATCGCTTGATGAGCCATGATCAATTTTTTCAGGAAAAAAAAAAGTCATACTATAGCATGTCGAAAAAAAAGTGAAAAATCGACAAAATTCATAAAATGTTGTAAAAATGATGTAAAAGTCCTAACATATGCTTCTATATCGCGTTTCAATCAAAATCTGAGTGTAGTGAGTGCAAAATAGTTATAAAAAGGCTTGTTCATGGCAGGCAGGCAGGTGGTTGAGTGGTTAAAGTGCATGCCATTTACCCATGTCTGCATATATGCACTATACATATATGTTTTGGACACTCGGGTGAAGAGAGGGGCTGAGCTGTCAACTGATCACCACCTGGTGGTGAGTTGGATCCGCTGGCAGGGGAGGAAGCTGGACAGACTTGGCAGACCTAAACGCGTTGTGAGGGTCTGCTGGGAACGTCTGGTGGAACCCTCTGTCAGGGAGGTCTTCAACTCCCACCTCCGGGAGAGCTTTGACCAGATCCCGAGGGAGGCTGGGGACATTGAGTCCGAATGGACCTTGTTCTCTGCCTCCATTGTTGACGCGGCTGTTCGAAGCTGTGGCCGTAAGGTCTCCGGTGCCTGTCGTGGTGGCAATCCCCGAACCCGGTGGTGGACACCGGAAGTAAGGGATGCTGTCAAGCTGAAGAAGGAGTCCTACCGAACCTGGTTGGCTCGGGGGACTCCCGAGGCAGCTGATGGGTACCGGCAGGCCAAGCGTGCTGCAGCACGGGCGGTCGCTGAAGCAAAAGTTCGGGTCTGGGAAGAGTTCGGGGAGGCCATGGAGGAGGACTATCGGTCGGCCTCGAGGAAATTCTGGCAAACCATCCGGCGCCTTAGGAAGGGGAAGCAGCCCTCCACCAACATTGTTTACGGTGGAGGTGGGGAGCTGCTGACTTCGACTGGGGATATCGTCGGGCGGTGGAAGGAATACTTCGAGGATCTCCTCAACCCCACTGACACGTCTCCCATTTGGGAAGCAGAGGCTGGAGACTCAGAGGTTCATCCACCCATTACACGGGCTGAAGTCACCGAGGTAGTTAAGAAGCTCCCCGGTGGCAAGGCACCGGGGGTGGATGAGATCCACCCTGAGTACCTCAAGTCTCTGGATGTTGTGGGGCTGTCTTGGTTGACACGTCTCTGCAACATCGCGTGGCAGTTGGGGACAGTGCCTCTGGACTGGCAGACCGGGGTGGTGGTCCCTCTATTCAAAAAGGGGGACCGGAGGGTGTGTTCCAACTATCGGGGGATCACACTTCTCAGCCTCCCCGGGAAAGTCTATTCCAGGGTGCTGGAGAGGAGAATTAGGCCGATAGTCGAACCTCGGATTCAGGAGGAACAATGCGGTTTTCGTCCTGGCCGTGGAACACTGGACCAGCTCTATACCCTCCGCAGGGTGCTTGAGGGTTCATGGGAGTTTGCCCAACCAGTCCACATGTGTTTTGTGGACTTGGAGAAGGCATTCGACCGTGTCCCTCGTGGCATTCTGTGGGAGGTACTTCGGGAGTACGGGGTCGGGGGCCCTCTGCTAAGGGCTGTTCGGTCCCTGTATGACCGGAGCAGGAGCTTGGTTCGCATTGCCGGCAGTAAGTCAGACCTGTTCCAGGTGCATGTTGGACTCCGGCAGGGCTGCCCTTTGTCACCGGTCCTGTTCATTATTTTTATGGACAGGATTTCTAGGCGCAGCCGTGGGCCGGAGGGGATCTGGTTCGGGAGCCACTGGATTTCATCCCTGCTTTTTGCGGACGATGTGGTCTTGTTGGCTCCTTCGAGCCAGGACCTCCAGCATGTCCTGGGGCGGTTTGCAGCCGAGTGTGAAGCAGCCGGGATGAGGATTAGCACCTCCAAATCTGAGGCCATGGTTCTCGACCGGAAAAAGGTGGCTTGCTCCCTCCAGGTCGGGGGGGAGTTCCTGCCTCAAGTGGAGGAGTTTAAGTATCTTGGGGTCTTGTTCACGAGTGAGGGAAGGATGGAACGCGAGATTGACAGGCGGATCGGTGCAGCGGCTGCAGTAATGCGGTCGCTGTATCGGTCCGTCGTGGTAAAGAGAGAGCTAAGCCGAAAGGCGAAGCTCTCGGTTTACCGGTCAATCTACGTTCCTACCCTCACCTATGGTCATGAACTTTGGGTCATGACCGAAAGAATAAGATCCCGGATACAAGCGGCCGAAATGAGCTTCCTCCGCAGGGTGGCGGGGCGCTCCCTTAGAGATAGGGTGAGGAGCTCCGTCACACGGGGGGAGCTCGGAGTAGAGCCGCTGCTCCTCCACATCGAGAGGAGCCAGTTGAGGTGGCTCGGGCATCTGCATCGGATGCCCCCTGGACGCCTCCCTCGGGAGGTGTTCCAGGCATGCCCCACCGGGAGGAGACCCCGAGGAAGACCCAGGACACGCTGGAGTGACTATGTCACCCGGCTGGCCTGGGAACGCCTTGGGGTCCTCCCGGAGGAGCTAGGGGAAGTGTCCGGGGAGAGGGAAGTCTGGGCGTCCCTGCTCAGGCAGCTGCCCCCGCGACCCGGTACTGGATAAGCGGAAGAAAATGGATGGATGGATGGATGCATATATGCAGCAGCCTCAGGTTCGAATCCCGGCTGGAGATCCTTTGATACATGTCACATCCCCCTCTCTCTCCCATGTTTTCTCTCTATCCACCGCTAAATACAAAGGTGTCTATGCAAGAAAATAATCTTTAAAAAAAAAGGCTTTGATCATATTGTTAAAAAAAGGTCATGCTATAGCATGTCGAAAATTCACGAAAAAGTCAGTCAGAATATATTCATAAAAAAATATTTAAAATTGTTAAAGAGTCATAAAAATCCCTCATATCGCTTGATGCACCAAGTCTCAGTGTAGTGAGTCCAAAACAGCCATAAAAAGCCATGGTCAATTTTTTCAGGAAAAAAAAAAGTCATACTATAGCATGTCGAAAAAAAAGTGAAAAATCGACAAAATTCATAAAATGTTGTAAAAATGATGTAAAAGTCCTAACATATGCTTCTATATCGCGTGTCAACTTCTATATCGCGTGTCAATCAAAATCTGAGTGTAGTGAGTCCAAAACAGTCATAAAATGGCTTGTTCATGGCAGGCAGGCAGGTGGTTGAGTGGTTAGAGTGCATGCCATTTACCCATGTCTGCATATATGCAGCAGCCTCAGGTTCGAATCCCGGCTGGAGATCCTTCGATACATGTCACATCCCCCTCTCTCTCCCATGTTTCCTCTCTATCCACCACTAAATACAAAGGTGTCTATGCAAGAAAATAATCTTTAAAAAAAAAAAGGCCTTGATCATATTGTTAAAAAAAGGTCATGCTATAGCATGTCGAAAATTCACGAAAAAGTCAGTCAGAATATATTCATAAAAAAATATTTAAAATTGTTAAAAAGGCATAAAAATCGCTCATCTCGCTTGACGCGCCTAGTCTCAATGTAGTGAGTCCAAAACTGCCATAAAAAGCCATGGTCAACTTTTTCAGGGAAAAAAAAAAGTCATACTATAGCATGTCGGAAAAAAAGTGAAAAATCGACAAAATTCATAAAATGTTGTAAAAATGATGTAAAAGTCCTAACATATGCTTCTATATCGCGTGTCAACTTCTATATCGCGTGTCAATCAAAATCTGAGTGTAGTGAGCGCAAAATAGTTATAAAAAGGCTTAGTCATATTCCCCCCCCCCCCCCCCCCCCAAAAAAAAAGTCATACTATAGGACGTCGAAAAATTCACGAAAGTCAGTCAGGATATATTCATAAAAAAATATTTAAAATTGTTAAAAAGGCATAAAAATCGCTCATCTCGCTTGACGCGCCTAGTCTCAGTGTAGTGAGTCCAAAACTGCCATAAAAAGCCATGGTCAACTTTTTCAGGGGAAAAAAAAAGTCATACTATAGCATGTCGAAAAAAAAGTGAAAAATCGACAAAATTCATAAAATGTTGTAAAAATGATGTAAAAGTCCTAACATATGCTTTTATATCGCGTGTCAACTTCTATATCGCGTGTCAATCAAAATCTGAGTGCAGTGAGTCCAAAACAGTCATAAAAAGGCTTGTTCATGGCAGGCAGGCAGGTGGTTGAGTGGTTAGAGTGCATGCCATTTACCCATGTCTGCATATATGCAGCAGCCTCAGGTTCGAATCCCGGCTGGAGATCCTTTGATACATGTCACATCCCCCTCTCTCTCCCATGTTTTCTCTCTATCCACCGCTAAATACAAAGGTGTCTATGCAAGAAAATAATCTTTAAAAAAAAAGGCCTTGATCATATTGTTAAAAAAAGGTCATGCTATAGCATGTCGAAAATTCACGAAAAAGTCAGTCAGAATATATTCATAAAAAAATATTTAAAATTGTTAAAGAGTCATACAAATCGCTCATATCGCTTGATGCACCAAGTCTCAGTGTAGTGAGTCCAAAACAGCCATAAAAAGCCATGATCAATTTTTTCAGGAAAAAAAAAAGTCATACTATAGCATGTCGAAAAAAAAGTGAAAAATCGACAAAATTCATAAAATGTTGTAAAAATGATGTAAAAGTCCTAACACATGCTTCTATATCGCGTGTCAATCAAAATCTGAGTGTAGTGAGTCCAAAACAGTCATAAAAAGGCTTGTTCATGGCAGGCAGGCAGGTGGTTGAGTGGTTAGAGTGCATGCCATTTACCCATGTCTGCATATATGCAGCAACCTCAGGTTCGAATCCCGGCTGGAGATCCTTTGATACATGTCACATCCCCCTCTATCTACCATGTTTCCTCTCTATCCACCGCTAAATACAAAGGTGTCTATGCAAGAAAATAATCTTTAAAAAAAAAGGCCTTGATCATATTGTTAAAAAAAGGTCATGCTATAGCATGTCGAAAATTCACGAAAAAGTCAGTCAGGATATATTCATAAAAAAATATTTAAAATTGTTAAAAAGGCATAAAAATCGCTCATCTCGCTTGACGCGCCTAGTCTCAGTGTAGTGAGTCCAAAACTGCCATAAAAAGCCATGGTCAACTTTTTCAGGGAAAAAAAAAAGTCATACTATAGCATGTCGAAAAAGAAGTGAAAAATCGACAAAATTCATAAAATGTTGTAAAAATGATGTAAAAGTCCTAACATATGCTTCTATATCGCGTGTCAACTTCTATATCGCGTGTCAATCAAAATCTGAGTGTAGTGAGTCCAAAACAGTCATAAAATGGCTTGTTCATGGCAGGCAGGCAGGTGGTTGAGTGGTTAGAGTGCATGCCATTTACCCATGTCTGCATATATGCAGCAGCCTCAGGTTCGAATCCCGGCTGGAGATCCTTCGATACATGTCACATCCCCCTCTCTCTCCCATGTTTCCTCTCTATCCACCACTAAATACAAAGGTGTCTATGCAAGAAAATAATCTTTTAAAAAAAAAGGCCTTGATCATATTGTTAAAAAAAGGTCATGCTATAGCATGTCGAAAATTCACGAAAAAGTCAGTCAGAATATATTCATAAAAAAATATTTAAAATTGTTAAAAAGGCATAAAAATCGCTCATCTCGCTTGACGCGCCTAGTCTCAATGTAGTGAGTCCAAAACTGCCATAAAAAGCCATGGTCAACTTTTTCAGGGAAAAAAAAAAGTCATACTATAGCATGTCGGAAAAAAAGTGAAAAATCGACAAAATTCATAAAATGTTGTAAAAATGATGTAAAAGTCCTAACATATGCTTCTATATCGCGTGTCAATCAAAATCTGAGTGTAGTGAGTCCAAAACAGTCATAAAAAGGCTTGTTCATGGCAGGCAGGCAGGTGGTTGAGTGGTTAGAGTGCATGCCATTTACCCATGTCTGCATATATGCAGCAACCTCAGGTTCGAATCCCGGCTGGAGATCCTTTGATACATGTCACATCCCCCTCTATCTACCATGTTTCCTCTCTATCCACCGCTAAATACAAAGGTGTCTATGCAAGAAAATAATCTTTAAAAAATAAGGCCTTGATCATATTGTTAAAAAAAGGTCATGCTATAGCATGTCGAAAATTCACGAAAAAGTCAGTCAGAATATATTCATAAAAAAATATTTAAAATTGTTAAAAAGGCATAAAAATCGCTCATCTCGCTTGACGCGCCTAGTCTCAGTGTAGTGAGTCCAAAACTGCCATAAAAAGCCATGGTCAACTTTTTCAGGGAAAAAAAAAAGTCATACTATAGCATGTCGAAAAAGAAGTGAAAAATCGACAAAATTCATAAAATGTTGTAAAAATGATGTAAAAGTCCTAACATATGCTTCTATATCGCGTGTCAACTTCTATATCGCGTGTCAATCAAAATCTGAGTGTAGTGAGTCCAAAACAGTCATAAAATGGCTTGTTCATGGCAGGCAGGCAGGTGGTTGAGTGGTTAGAGTGCATGCCATTTACCCATGTCTGCATATATGCAGCAGCCTCAGGTTCGAATCCCGGCTGGAGATCCTTCGATACATGTCACATCCCCCTCTCTCTCCCATGTTTCCTCTCTATCCACCACTAAATACAAAGGTGTCTATGCAAGAAAATAATCTTTTAAAAAAAAAGGCCTTGATCATATTGTTAAAAAAAGGTCATGCTATAGCATGTCGAAAATTCACGAAAAAGTCAGTCAGAATATATTCATAAAAAAATATTTAAAATTGTTAAAAAGGCATAAAAATCGCTCATCTCGCTTGACGCGCCTAGTCTCAATGTAGTGAGTCCAAAACTGCCATAAAAAGCCATGGTCAACTTTTTCAGGGAAAAAAAAAAGTCATACTATAGCATGTCGGAAAAAAAGTGAAAAATCGACAAAATTCATAAAATGTTGTAAAAATGATGTAAAAGTCCTAACATATGCTTCTATATCGCGTGTCAACTTCTATATCGCGTGTCAGTCAAAATCTGAGTGTAGTGAGTCCAAAACAGTCATAAAAAGGCTTGTTCATGGCAGGCAGGCAGGTGGTTGAGTGGTTAGAGTGCATGCCATTTACCCATGTCTGCATATATGCAGCAACCTCAGGTTCGAATCCCGGCTGGAGATCCTTTGATACATGTCACATCCCCCTCTATCTACCATGTTTCCTCTCTATCCACCGCTAAATACAAAGGTGTCTATGCAAGAAAATAATCTTTAAAAAAAAAGGCCTTGATCATATTGTTAAAAAAAGGTCATGCTATAGCATGTCGAAAATTCACGAAAAAGTCAGTCAGGATATATTCATAAAAAAATATTTAAAATTGTTAAAAAGGCATAAAAATCGCTCATCTCGCTTGACGCGCCTAGTCTCAGTGTAGTGAGTCCAAAACTGCCATAAAAAGCCATGGTCAACTTTTTCAGGGAAAAAAAAAAGTCATACTATAGCATGTCGAAAAAGAAGTGAAAAATCGACAAAATTCATAAAATGTTGTAAAAATGATGTAAAAGTCCTAACATATGCTTCTATATCGCGTGTCAACTTCTATATCGCGTGTCAATCAAAATCTGAGTGTAGTGAGTCCAAAACAGTCATAAAATGGCTTGTTCATGGCAGGCAGGCAGGTGGTTGAGTGGTTAGAGTGCATGCCATTTACCCATGTCTGCATATATGCAGCAGCCTCAGGTTCGAATCCCGGCTGGAGATCCTTCGATACATGTCACATCCCCCTCTCTCTCCCATGTTTTCTCTCTATCCACCGCTAAATACAAAGGTGTCTATGCAAGAAAATAATCTTTAAAAAAAAAGGCCTTGATCATATTGTTAAAAAAAGGTCATGCTATAGCATGTCGAAAATTCACGAAAAAGTCAGTCAGAATATATTCATAAAAAAATATTTAAAATTGTTAAAGAGTCATACAAATCGCTCATATCGCTTGATGCACCAAGTCTCAGTGTAGTGAGTCCAAAACAGCCATAAAAAGCCATGATCAATTTTTTCAGGAAAAAAAAAAGTCATACTATAGCATGTCGAAAAAAAAGTGAAAAATCGACAAAATTCATAAAATGTTGTAAAAATGATGTAAAAGTCCTAACACATGCTTCTATATCGCGTGTCAATCAAAATCTGAGTGTAGTGAGTCCAAAACAGTCATAAAAAGGCTTGTTCATGGCAGGCAGGCAGGTGGTTGAGTGGTTAGAGTGCATGCCATTTACCCATGTCTGCATATATGCAGCAACCTCAGGTTCGAATCCCGGCTGGAGATCCTTTGATACATGTCACATCCCCCTCTATCTACCATGTTTCCTCTCTATCCACCGCTAAATACAAAGGTGTCTATGCAAGAAAATAATCTTTAAAAAAAAAGGCCTTGATCATATTGTTAAAAAAAGGTCATGCTATAGCATGTCGAAAATTCACGAAAAAGTCAGTCAGGATATATTCATAAAAAAATATTTAAAATTGTTAAAAAGGCATAAAAATCGCTCATCTCGCTTGACGCGCCTAGTCTCAGTGTAGTGAGTCCAAAACTGCCATAAAAAGCCATGGTCAACTTTTTCAGGGAAAAAAAAAAGTCATACTATAGCATGTCGAAAAAGAAGTGAAAAATCGACAAAATTCATAAAATGTTGTAAAAATGATGTAAAAGTCCTAACATATGCTTCTATATCGCGTGTCAACTTCTATATCGCGTGTCAATCAAAATCTGAGTGTAGTGAGTCCAAAACAGTCATAAAATGGCTTGTTCATGGCAGGCAGGCAGGTGGTTGAGTGGTTAGAGTGCATGCCATTTACCCATGTCTGCATATATGCAGCAGCCTCAGGTTCGAATCCCGGCTGGAGATCCTTCGATACATGTCACATCCCCCTCTCTCTCCCATGTTTCCTCTCTATCCACCACTAAATACAAAGGTGTCTATGCAAGAAAATAATCTTTTAAAAAAAAAGGCCTTGATCATATTGTTAAAAAAAGGTCATGCTATAGCATGTCGAAAATTCACGAAAAAGTCAGTCAGAATATATTCATAAAAAAATATTTAAAATTGTTAAAAAGGCATAAAAATCGCTCATCTCGCTTGACGCGCCTAGTCTCAATGTAGTGAGTCCAAAACTGCCATAAAAAGCCATGGTCAACTTTTTCAGGGAAAAAAAAAAGTCATACTATAGCATGTCGGAAAAAAAGTGAAAAATCGACAAAATTCATAAAATGTTGTAAAAATGATGTAAAAGTCCTAACATATGCTTCTATATCGCGTGTCAATCAAAATCTGAGTGTAGTGAGTCCAAAACAGTCATAAAAAGGCTTGTTCATGGCAGGCAGGCAGGTGGTTGAGTGGTTAGAGTGCATGCCATTTACCCATGTCTGCATATATGCAGCAACCTCAGGTTCGAATCCCGGCTGGAGATCCTTTGATACATGTCACATCCCCCTCTATCTACCATGTTTCCTCTCTATCCACCGCTAAATACAAAGGTGTCTATGCAAGAAAATAATCTTTAAAAAATAAGGCCTTGATCATATTGTTAAAAAAAGGTCATGCTATAGCATGTCGAAAATTCACGAAAAAGTCAGTCAGGATATATTCATAAAAAAATATTTAAAATTGTTAAAAAGGCATAAAAATCGCTCATCTCGCTTGACGCGCCTAGTCTCAGTGTAGTGAGTCCAAAACTGCCATAAAAAGCCATGGTCAACTTTTTCAGGGAAAAAAAAAAGTCATACTATAGCATGTCGAAAAAGAAGTGAAAAATCGACAAAATTCATAAAATGTTGTAAAAATGATGTAAAAGTCCTAACATATGCTTCTATATCGCGTGTCAACTTCTATATCGCGTGTCAATCAAAATCTGAGTGTAGTGAGTCCAAAACAGTCATAAAATGGCTTGTTCATGGCAGGCAGGCAGGTGGTTGAGTGGTTAGAGTGCATGCCATTTACCCATGTCTGCATATATGCAGCAGCCTCAGGTTCGAATCCCGGCTGGAGATCCTTCGATACATGTCACATCCCCCTCTCTCTCCCATGTTTCCTCTCTATCCACCACTAAATACAAAGGTGTCTATGCAAGAAAATAATCTTTTAAAAAAAAAAGGCCTTGATCATATTGTTAAAAAAAGGTCATGCTATAGCATGTCGAAAATTCACGAAAAAGTCAGTCAGAATATATTCATAAAAAAATATTTAAAATTGTTAAAAAGGCATAAAAATCGCTCATCTCGCTTGACGCGCCTAGTCTCAATGTAGTGAGTCCAAAACTGCCATAAAAAGCCATGGTCAACTTTTTCAGGGAAAAAAAAAAGTCATACTATAGCATGTCGGAAAAAAAGTGAAAAATCGACAAAATTCATAAAATGTTGTAAAAATGATGTAAAAGTCCTAACATATGCTTCTATATCGCGTGTCAACTTCTATATCGCGTGTCAGTCAAAATCTGAGTGTAGTGAGTCCAAAACAGTCATAAAAAGGCTTGTTCATGGCAGGCAGGCAGGTGGTTGAGTGGTTAGAGTGCATGCCATTTACCCATGTCTGCATATATGCAGCAACCTCAGGTTCGAATCCCGGCTGGAGATCCTTTGATACATGTCACATCCCCCTCTATCTACCATGTTTCCTCTCTATCCACCGCTAAATACAAAGGTGTCTATGCAAGAAAATAATCTTTAAAAAAAAAAGGCCTTGATCATATTGTTAAAAAAAGGTCATGCTATAGCATGTCGAAAATTCACGAAAAAGTCAGTCAGGATATATTCATAAAAAAATATTTAAAATTGTTAAAAAGGCATAAAAATCGCTCATCTCGCTTGACGCGCCTAGTCTCAGTGTAGTGAGTCCAAAACTGCCATAAAAAGCCATGGTCAACTTTTTCAGGGAAAAAAAAAAGTCATACTATAGCATGTCGAAAAAGAAGTGAAAAATCGACAAAATTCATAAAATGTTGTAAAAATGATGTAAAAGTCCTAACATATGCTTCTATATCGCGTGTCAACTTCTATATCGCGTGTCAATCAAAATCTGAGTGTAGTGAGTCCAAAACAGTCATAAAATGGCTTGTTCATGGCAGGCAGGCAGGTGGTTGAGTGGTTAGAGTGCATGCCATTTACCCATGTCTGCATATATGCAGCAGCCTCAGGTTCGAATCCCGGCTGGAGATCCTTCGATACATGTCACATCCCCCTCTCTCTCCCATGTTTCCTCTCTATCCACCACTAAATACAAAGGTGTCTATGCAAGAAAATAATCTTTTAAAAAAAAAGGCCTTGATCATATTGTTAAAAAAAGGTCATGCTATAGCATGTCGAAAATTCACGAAAAAGTCAGTCAGAATATATTCATAAAAAAATATTTAAAATTGTTAAAGAGTCATAAAAATCCCTCATATCGCTTGATGCACCAAGTCTCAGTGTAGTGAGTCCAAAACAGCCATAAAAAGCCATGGTCAATTTTTTCAGGAAAAAAAAAAGTCATACTATAGCATGTCGAAAAAAAAGTGAAAAATCGACAAAATTCATAAAATGTTGTAAAAATGATGTAAAAGTCCTTACATATGCTTCTATATCGCGTGTCAATCAAAATCTGAGTGTAGTGAGCGCAAAATAGTTATAAAAAGGCTTAGTCATATTCCCCCCCCCCCCCCCCCAAAAAAAAGTCATACTATAGCACGTCGAAAAATTCACGAAAGTCAGTCAGGATATATTCATAAAAAAATATTTAAAATTGTTAAAAAGGCATAAAAATCGCTCATCTCGCTTGACGCGCCTAGTCTCAGTGTAGTGAGTCCAAAACTGCCATAAAAAGCCATGGTCAACTTTTTCAGGGAAAAAAAAAAGTCATACTATAGCATGTCGAAAAAGAAGTGAAAAATCGACAAAATTCATAAAATGTTGTAAA
Source organism: Eutrigla gurnardus (assembly GCF_963514095.1). NCBI lineage: Eukaryota > Metazoa > Chordata > Actinopteri > Perciformes > Triglidae > Eutrigla > Eutrigla gurnardus. The sequence continues at coordinate 29,601,546 of NC_139921.1, forward strand.
AATGATGTAAAAGTCCTAACATATGCTTCTATATCGCGTGTCAACTTCTATATCGCGTGTCAATCAAAATCTGAGTGCAGTGAGTCCAAAACAGTCATAAAAAGGCTTGTTCATGGCAGGCAGGCAGGTGGTTGAGTGGTTAGAGTGCATGCCATTTACCCATGTCTGCATATATGCAGCAGCCTCAGGTTCGAATCCCGCTGGAGATCCTTCGATACATGTCACATCCCCCTCTCTCTCCCATGTTTCCTCTCTATCCACCGCTAAATACAAAGGTGTCTATGCAAGAAAATAATCTTTAAAAAAAAAAAGGCCTTGATCATATTGTTAAAAAAAGGTCATGCTATAGCATGTCGAAAATTCACGAAAAAGTCAGTCAGAATATATTCATAAAAAAATATTTAAAATTGTTAAAAAGGCATAAAAATCGCTCATCTCGCTTCACGCGCCTAGTCTCAATGTAGTGAGTCCAAAACTGCCATAAAAAACCATGGTCAACTTTTTCAGGGAAAAAAAAAAGTCATACTATAGCATGTCCGAAAAAGAAGTGAAAAATCGACAAAATTCATAAAATGTTGTAAAAATGATGTAAAAGTCCTAACATATGCTTCTATATCGCGTGTCAACTTCTATATCGCGTGTCAATCAAAATCTGAGTGTAGTGAGTCCAAAACAGTCATAAAAAGGCTTGTTCATGGCAGGCAGGGCAGGTGGTTGAGTGGTTAGAGTGCATGCCATTTACCCATGTCTGCATATATGCAGCAACCTCAGGTTCGAATCCCGGCTGGAGATCCTTTGATACATGTCACATCCCCCTCTCTCTACCATGTTTCCTCTCTATCCACCGCTAAATACAAAGGTGTCTATGCAAGAAAATAATCTTTAAAAAAAAAGGCCTTGATCATATTGTTAAAAAAAAAGTCATACTATAGCACGTCGAAAATTCACGAAAAAGTCAGTCAGGATAAATTCATAAAAAATATTTAAAATTGTTAAAAAGGCATAAAAATCGCTCATCTCGCTTGACGCGCCTAGTCTCAGTGTAGTGAGTCCAAAACTGCCATAAAAAGCCATGGTCAACTTTTTCAGGGAAAAAAAAAAAGTCATACTATAGCATGTCGAAAAAGAAGTGAAAAATCGACAAAATTCATAAAATGTTGTAAAAATGATGTAAAAGTCCTAACATATGCTTCTATATCGCGTGTCAACTTCTATATCGCGTGTCAATCAAAATCTGAGTGCAGTGAGTCCAAAACAGTCATAAAAAGGCTTGTTCATGGCAGGCAGGCAGGTGGTTGAGTGGTTAGAGTGCATGCCATTTACCCATGTCTGCATATATGCAGCAGCCTCAGGTTCGAATCCCGGCTGGAGATCCTTCGATACATGTCACATCCCCCTCTCTCTCCCATGTTTCCTCTCTATCCACCGCTAAATACAAAGGTGTCTATGCAAGAAAATAATCTTTAAAAAAAAAAAGGCCTTGATCATATTGTTAAAAAAAGGTCATGCTATAGCATGTCGAAAATTCACGAAAAAGTCAGTCAGAATATATTCATAAAAAAATATTTAAAATTGTTAAAAAGGCATAAAAATTGCTCATCTCGCTTCACGCGCCTAGTCTCAGTGTAGTGAGTCCAAAACTGCCATAAAAAGCCATGGTCAACTTTTTCAGGGAAAAAAAAAAAGTCATACTATAGCATGTCGAAAAAGAAGTGAAAAATCGACAAAATTCATAAAATGTTGTAAAAATGATGTAAAAGTCCTAACATATGCTTCTATATCGCGTGTCAACTTCTATATCGCGTGTCAATCAAAATCTGAGTGCAGTGAGTCCAAAACAGTCATAAAAAGGCTTGTTCATGGCAGGCAGGCAGGTGGTTGAGTGGTTAGAGTGCATGCCATTTACCCATGTCTGCATATATGCAGCAGCCTCAGGTTCGAATCCCGGCTGGAGATCCTTTGATACATGTCACATCCCCCTCTCTCTCCCATGTTTTCTCTCTATCCACCGCTAAATACAAAGGTGTCTATGCAAGAAAATAATCTTTAAAAAAAAAGGCCTTGATCATATTGTTAAAAAAAGGTCATGCTATAGCATGTCGAAAATTCACGAAAAAGTCAGTCAGAATATATTCATAAAAAAATATTTAAAATTGTTAAAGAGTCATAAAAATCCCTCATATCGCTTGATGCACCAAGTCTCAGTGTAGTGAGTCCAAAACAGCCATAAAAAGCCATGGTCAATTTTTTCAGGAAAAAAAAAAGTCATACTATAGCATGTCGAAAAAAAAGTGAAAAATCGACAAAATTCATAAAATGTTGTAAAAATGATGTAAAAGTCCTTACATATGCTTCTATATCGCGTGTCAATCAAAATCTGAGTGTAGTGAGCGCAAAATAGTTATAAAAAGGCTTAGTCATATTCCCCCCCCCCCCCCCCCCCAAAAAAAAGTCATACTATAGCACGTCGAAAAATTCACGAAAGTCAGTCAGGATATATTCATAAAAAAATATTTAAAATTGTTAAAAAGGCATAAAAATCGCTCATCTCGCTTGACGCGCCTAGTCTCAGTGTAGTGCAAAACTGCCATAAAAAGCCATGGTCAACTTTTTCAGGGAAAAAAAAAAGTCATACTATAGCATGTCGAAAAAGAGTGAAAAATCGACAAAATTCATAAAATGTTGTAAAAATGATGTAAAAAGTCCTAACATATGCTTCTATATCGCGTGTCAACTTCTATATCGCGTGTCAATCAAAATCTGAGTGCAGTGAGTCCAAAACAGTCATAAAAAGGCTTGTTCATGGCAGGCAGGCAGGTGGTTGAGTGGTTAGAGTGCATGCCATTTACCCATGTCTGCATATATGCAGCAGCCTCAGGTTCGAATCCCGGCTGGAGATCCTTCGATACATGTCACATCCCCCTCTCTCTCCCATGTTTCCTCTCTATCCACCGCTAAATACAAAGGTGTCTATGCAAGAAAATAATCTTTAAAAAAAAAAAGGCCTTGATCATATTGTTAAAAAAAGGTCATGCTATAGCATGTCGAAAATTCACGAAAAAGTCAGTCAGAATATATTCATAAAAAAATATTTAAATTGTTAAAAAGGCATAAAAATCGCTCATCTCGCTTCACGCGCCTAGTCTCAATGTAGTGAGTCCAAAACTGCCATAAAAAACCATGGTCAACTTTTTCAGGGAAAAAAAAAAGTCATACTATAGCATGTCGAAAAAGAAGTGAAAAATCGACAAAATTCATAAAATGTTGTAAAAATGATGTAAAAGTCCTAACATATGCTTCTATATCGCGTGTCAACTTCTATATCGCGTGTCAATCAAAATCTGAGTGTAGTGAGTCCAAAACAGTCATAAAAAGGCTTGTTCATGGCAGGCAGGCAGGTGGTTGAGTGGTTAGAGTGCATGCCATTTACCCATGTCTGCATATATGCAGCAACCTCAGGTTCGAATCCCGGCTGGAGATCCTTTGATACATGTCACATCCCCCTCTCTCTACCATGTTTCCTCTCTATCCACCGCTAAATACAAAGGTG
>NC_139921.1:29605295-29830295 GCF_963514095.1 Eutrigla gurnardus
AAAAAAATATTTAAAATTGTTAAAGAGTCATAAAAATCCCTCATATCGCTTGATGCACCAAGTCTCAGTGTAGTGAGTCCAAAACAGCCATAAAAAGCCATGGTCAATTTTTTCAGGAAAAAAAAAAGTCATACTATAGCATGTCGAAAAAAAAGTGAAAAATCGACAAAATTCATAAAATGTTGTAAAAATGATGTAAAAGTCCTAACATATGCTTCTATATCGCGTGTCAATCAAAATCTGAGTGTAGTGAGTGCAAAATAGTTATAAAAAGGTTTAGTCATATTCCCCCCCCCCCCCCCCCCCCCCAAAAAAAGTCATACTATAGCACGTCGAAAATTCACGAAAAAGTCAGTCAGGATATATTCATAAAAAAATATTTAAAATTGTTAAAAAGGCATAAAAATCGCTCATCTCGCTTGACGCGCCTAGTCTCAGTGTAGTGAGTCCAAAACTGCCATAAAAAGCCATGGTCAACTTTTTCAGGGAAAAAAAAAAGTCATACTATAGCATGTCGAAAAAGAAGTGAAAAATCGACAAAATTCATAAAATGTTGTAAAAATGATGTAAAAGTCCTAACATATGCTTCTATATCGCGTGTCAACTTCTATATCGCGTGTCAATCAAAATCTGAGTGCAGTGAGTCCAAAACAGTCATAAAAAGGCTTGTTCATGGCAGGCAGGCAGGTGGTTGAGTGGTTAGAGTGCATGCCATTTACCCATGTCTGCATATATGCAGCAGCCTCAGGTTCGAATCCCGGCTGGAGATCCTTCAATACATGTCACATCCCCCTCTCTCTCCCATGTTTCCTCTCTATCCACCGCTAAATACAAAGGTGTCTATGCAAGAAAATAATCTTTAAAAAAAAAAAGGCCTTGATCATATTGTTAAAAAAAGGTCATGCTATAGCATGTCGAAAATTCACGAAAAAGTCAGTCAGAATATATTCATAAAAAAATATTTAAAATTGTTAAAAAGGCATAAAAATCGCTCATCTCGCTTCACGCGCCTAGTCTCAATGTAGTGAGTCCAAAACTGCCATAAAAAACCATGGTCAACTTTTTCAGGGAAAAAAAAAAAGTCATACTATAGCATGTCGAAAAAGAAGTGAAAAATCGACAAAATTCATAAAATGTTGTAAAAATGATGTAAAAGTCCTAACATATGCTTCTATATCGCGTGTCAACTTCTATATCGCGTGTCAATCAAAATCTGAGTGCAGTGAGTCCAAAACAGTCATAAAAAGGCTTGTTCATGGCAGGCAGGCAGGTGGTTGAGTGGTTAGAGTGCATGCCATTTACCCATGTCTGCATATATGCAGCAGCCTCAGGTTCGAATCCCGGCTGGAGATCCTTTGATACATGTCACATCCCCCTCTCTCTCCCATGTTTTCTCTCTATCCACCGCTAAATACAAAGGTGTCTATGCAAGAAAATAATCTTTAAAAAAAAAGGCCTTGATCATATTGTTAAAAAAAGGTCATGCTATAGCATGTCGAAAATTCACGAAAAAGTCAGTCAGAATATATTCATAAAAAAATATTTAAAATTGTTAAAGAGTCATAAAAATCCCTCATATCGCTTGATGCACCAAGTCTCAGTGTAGTGAGTCCAAAACAGCCATAAAAAGCCATGGTCAATTTTTTCAGGAAAAAAAAAAGTCATACTATAGCATGTCGAAAAAAAAGTGAAAAATCGACAAAATTCATAAAATGTTGTAAAAATGATGTAAAAGTCCTAACATATGCTTCTATATCGCGTGTCAATCAAAATCTGAGTGTAGTGAGTGCAAAATAGTTATAAAAAGGTTTAGTCATATTCCCCCCCCCCCCCCCCCCCCCCAAAAAAAAGTCATACTATAGCACGTCGAAAATTCACGAAAAAGTCAGTCAGGATATATTCATAAAAAAATATTTAAAATTGTTAAAAAGGCATAAAAATCGCTCATCTCGCTTGACGCGCCTAGTCTCAGTGTAGTGAGTCCAAAACTGCCATAAAAAGCCATGGTCAACTTTTTCAGGGAAAAAAAAAAGTCATACTATAGCATGTCGAAAAAGAAGTGAAAAATCGACAAAATTCATAAAATGTTGTAAAAATGATGTAAAAGTCCTAACATATGCTTCTATATCGCGTGTCAACTTCTATATCGCGTGTCAATCAAAATCTGAGTGCAGTGAGTCCAAAACAGTCATAAAAAGGCTTGTTCATGGCAGGCAGGCAGGTGGTTGAGTGGTTAGAGTGCATGCCATTTACCCATGTCTGCATATATGCAGCAGCCTCAGGTTCGAATCCCGGCTGGAGATCCTTCAATACATGTCACATCCCCCTCTCTCTCCCATGTTTCCTCTCTATCCACCGCTAAATACAAAGGTGTCTATGCAAGAAAATAATCTTTAAAAAAAAAAAGGCCTTGATCATATTGTTAAAAAAAGGTCATGCTATAGCATGTCGAAAATTCACGAAAAAGTCAGTCAGAATATATTCATAAAAAAATATTTAAAATTGTTAAAAAGGCATAAAAATCGCTCATCTCGCTTCACGCGCCTAGTCTCAATGTAGTGAGTCCAAAACTGCCATAAAAAACCATGGTCAACTTTTTCAGGGAAAAAAAAAAGTCATACTATAGCATGTCGAAAAAGAAGTGAAAAATCGACAAAATTCATAAAATGTTGTAAAAATGATGTAAAAGTCCTAACATATGCTTCTATATCGCGTGTCAACTTCTATATCGCGTGTCAATCAAAATCTGAGTGCAGTGAGTCCAAAACAGTCATAAAAAGGCTTGTTCATGGCAGGCAGGCAGGTGGTTGAGTGGTTAGAGTGCATGCCATTTACCCATGTCTGCATATATGCAGCAGCCTCAGGTTCGAATCCCGGCTGGAGATCCTTTGATACATGTCACATCCCCCTCTCTCTCCCCATGTTTTCTCTCTATCCACCGCTAAATACAAAGGTGTCTATGCAAGAAAATAATCTTTAAAAAAAAAGGCCTTGATCATATTGTTAAAAAAAGGTCATGCTATATAGCATGTCGAAAATTCACGAAAAAGTCAGTCAGAATATATTCATAAAAAAATATTTAAAATTGTTAAAGAGTCATAAAAATCCCTCATATCGCTTGATGCACCAAGTCTCAGTGTAGTGAGTCCAAAACAGCCATAAAAAGCCATGGTCAATTTTTTCAGGAAAAAAAAAAGTCATACTATAGCATGTCGAAAAAAAAGTGAAAAATCGACAAAATTCATAAAATGTTGTAAAAATGATGTAAAAGTCCTAACATATGCTTCTATATCGCGTGTCAATCAAAATCTGAGTGTAGTGAGTGCAAAATAGTTATAAAAAGGTTTAGTCATATTCCCCCCCCCCCCCCCCAAAAAAAGTCATACTATAGCACGTCGAAAATTCACGAAAAAGTCAGTCAGGATATATTCATAAAAAAATATTTAAAATCGTTAAAAAGGCATAAAAATCGCTCATCTCGCTTGACGCGCCTAGTCTCAGTGTAGTGAGTCCAAAACTGCCATAAAAAGCCATGGTCAACTTTTTCAGGGAAAAAAAAAAGTCATACTATAGCATGTCGAAAAAGAAGTGAAAAATCGACAAAATTCATAAAATGTTGTAAAAATGATGTAAAAGTCCTAACATATGCTTCTATATCGCGTGTCAACTTCTATATCGCGTGTCAATCAAAATCTGAGTGCAGTGAGTCCAAAACAGTCATAAAAAGGCTTGTTCATGGCAGGCAGGCAGGTGGTTGAGTGGTTAGAGTGCATGCCATTTACCCATGTCTGCATATATGCAGCAGCCTCAGGTTCGAATCCCGGCTGGAGATCCTTCGATACATGTCACATCCCCCTCTCTCTCCCATGTTTCCTCTCTATCCACCGCTAAATACAAAGGTGTCTATGCAAGAAAATAATCTTTAAAAAAAAAAAGGCCTTGATCATATTGTTAAAAAAAGGTCATGCTATAGCATGTCGAAAATTCACGAAAAAGTCAGTCAGAATATATTCATAAAAAAATATTTAAAATTGTTAAAAAGGCATAAAAATCGCTCATCTCGCTTGACGCGCCTAGTCTCAATGTAGTGAGTCCAAAACTGCCATAAAAAACCATGGTCAACTTTTTCAGGGAAAAAAAAAAGTCATACTATATATAGCATGTCGAAAAAGAAGTGAAAAATCGACAAAATTCATAAAATGTTGTAAAAATGATGTAAAAGTCCTAACATATGCTTCTATATCGCGTGTCAACTTCTATATCGCGTGTCAATCAAAATCTGAGTGCAGTGAGTCCAAAACAGTCATAAAAAGGCTTGTTCATGGCAGGCAGGCAGGTGGTTGAGTGGTTAGAGTGCATGCCATTTACCCATGTCTGCATATATGCAGCAGCCTCAGGTTCGAATCCCGGCTGGAGATCCTTTGATACATGTCACATCCCCCTCTCTCTCCCATGTTTTCTCTCTATCCACCGCTAAATACAAAGGTGTCTATGCAAGAAAATAATCTTTAAAAAAAAAGGCCTTGATCATATTGTTAAAAAAAGGTCATGCTATAGCATGTCGAAAATTCACGAAAAAGTCAGTCAGAATATATTCATAAAAAAATATTTAAAATTGTTAAAGAGTCATAAAAATCCCTCATATCGCTTGATGCACCAAGTCTCAGTGTAGTGAGTCCAAAACAGCCATAAAAAGCCATGGTCAATTTTTTCAGGAAAAAAAAAAGTCATACTATAGCATGTCGAAAAAAAAGTGAAAAATCGACAAAATTCATAAAATGTTGTAAAAATGATGTAAAAGTCCTAACATATGCTTCTATATCGCGTGTCAATCAAAATCTGAGTGTAGTGAGTGCAAAATAGTTATAAAAAGGTTTAGTCATATTCCCCCCCCCCCCCCCCCCCCAAAAAAAGTCATACTATAGCACGTCGAAAATTCACGAAAAAGTCAGTCAGGATATATTCATAAAAAAATATTTAAAATTGTTAAAAAGGCATAAAAATCGCTCATCTCGCTTGACGCGCCTAGTCTCAGTGTAGTGAGTCCAAAACTGCCATAAAAAGCCATGGTCAACTTTTTCAGGGAAAAAAAAAAGTCATACTATAGCATGTCGAAAAAGAAGTGAAAAATCGACAAAATTCATAAAATGTTGTAAAAATGATGTAAAAGTCCTAACATATGCTTCTATATCGCGTGTCAACTTCTATATCGCGTGTCAATCAAAATCTGAGTGCAGTGAGTCCAAAACAGTCATAAAAAGGCTTGTTCATGGCAGGCAGGCAGGTGGTTGAGTGGTTAGAGTGCATGCCATTTACCCATGTCTGCATATATGCAGCAGCCTCAGGTTCGAATCCCGGCTGGAGATCCTTCAATACATGTCACATCCCCCTCTCTCTCCCATGTTTCCTCTCTATCCACCGCTAAATACAAAGGTGTCTATGCAAGAAAATAATCTTTAAAAAAAAAAAGGCCTTGATCATATTGTTAAAAAAAGGTCATGCTATAGCATGTCGAAAATTCACGAAAAAGTCAGTCAGAATATATTCATAAAAAAATATTTAAAATTGTTAAAAAGGCATAAAAATCGCTCATCTCGCTTCACGCGCCTAGTCTCAATGTAGTGAGTCCAAAACTGCCATAAAAAACCATGGTCAACTTTTTCAGGGAAAAAAAAAAGTCATACTATAGCATGTCGAAAAAGAAGTGAAAAATCGACAAAATTCATAAAATGTTGTAAAAATGATGTAAAAGTCCTAACATATGCTTCTATATCGCGTGTCAACTTCTATATCGCGTGTCAATCAAAATCTGAGTGCAGTGAGTCCAAAACAGTCATAAAAAGGCTTGTTCATGGCAGGCAGGCAGGTGGTTGAGTGGTTAGAGTGCATGCCATTTACCCATGTCTGCATATATGCAGCAGCCTCAGGTTCGAATCCCGGCTGGAGATCCTTTGATACATGTCACATCCCCCTCTCTCTCCCATGTTTTCTCTCTATCCACCGCTAAATACAAAGGTGTCTATGCAAGAAAATAATCTTTAAAAAAAAAGGCCTTGATCATATTGTTAAAAAAAGGTCATGCTATAGCATGTCGAAAATTCACGAAAAAGTCAGTCAGAATATATTCATAAAAAAATATTTAAAATTGTTAAAGAGTCATAAAAATCCCTCATATCGCTTGATGCACCAAGTCTCAGTGTAGTGAGTCCAAAACAGCCATAAAAAGCCATGGTCAATTTTTTCAGGAAAAAAAAAAGTCATACTATAGCATGTCGAAAAAAAAGTGAAAAATCGACAAAATTCATAAAATGTTGTAAAAATGATGTAAAAGTCCTAACATATGCTTCTATATCGCGTGTCAATCAAAATCTGAGTGTAGTGAGTGCAAAATAGTTATAAAAAGGTTTAGTCATATTCCCCCCCCCCCCCCCCAAAAAAAGTCATACTATAGCACGTCGAAAATTCACGAAAAAGTCAGTCAGGATATATTCATAAAAAAATATTTAAAATTGTTAAAAAGGCATAAAAATCGCTCATCTCGCTTGACGCGCCTAGTCTCAGTGTAGTGAGTCCAAAACTGCCATAAAAAGCCATGGTCAACTTTTTCAGGGAAAAAAAAAAGTCATACTATAGCATGTCGAAAAAGAAGTGAAAAATCGACAAAATTCATAAAATGTTGTAAAAATGATGTAAAAGTCCTAACATATGCTTCTATATCGCGTGTCAACTTCTATATCGCGTGTCAATCAAAATCTGAGTGCAGTGAGTCCAAAACAGTCATAAAAAGGCTTGTTCATGGCAGGCAGGCAGGTGGTTGAGTGGTTAGAGTGCATGCCATTTACCCATGTCTGCATATATGCAGCAGCCTCAGGTTCGAATCCCGGCTGGAGATCCTTCAATACATGTCACATCCCCCTCTCTCTCCCATGTTTCCTCTCTATCCACCGCTAAATACAAAGGTGTCTATGCAAGTAAATAATCTTTAAAAAAAAAAAGGCCTTGATCATATTGTTAAAAAAAGGTCATGCTATAGCATGTCGAAAATTCACGAAAAAGTCAGTCAGAATATATTCATAAAAAAATATTTAAAATTGTTAAAAAGGCATAAAAATCGCTCATCTCGCTTCACGCGCCTAGTCTCAATGTAGTGAGTCCAAAACTGCCATAAAAAACCATGGTCAACTTTTTCAGGGAAAAAAAAAAGTCATACTATAGCATGTCGAAAAAGAAGTGAAAAATCGACAAAATTCATAAAATGTTGTAAAAATGATGTAAAAGTCCTAACATATGCTTCTATATCGCGTGTCAACTTCTATATCGCGTGTCAATCAAAATCTGAGTGCAGTGAGTCCAAAACAGTCATAAAAAGGCTTGTTCATGGCAGGCAGGCAGGTGGTTGAGTGGTTAGAGTGCATGCCATTTACCCATGTCTGCATATATGCAGCAGCCTCAGGTTCGAATCCCGGCTGGAGATCCTTTGATACATGTCACATCCCCCTCTCTCTCCCATGTTTTCTCTCTATCCACCGCTAAATACAAAGGTGTCTATGCAAGAAAATAATCTTTAAAAAAAAAGGCCTTGATCATATTGTTAAAAAAAGGTCATGCTATAGCATGTCGAAAATTCACGAAAAAGTCAGTCAGAATATATTCATAAAAAAATATTTAAAATTGTTAAAAAGGCATAAAAATCGCTCATCTCGCTTCACGCGCCTAGTCTCAATGTAGTGAGTCCAAAACTGCCATAAAAAACCATGGTCAACTTTTTCAGGGAAAAAAAAAAGTCATACTATAGCATGTCGAAAAAGAAGTGAAAAATCGACAAAATTCATAAAATGTTGTAAAAATGATGTAAAAGTCCTAACATATGCTTCTATATCGCGTGTCAACTTCTATATCGCGTGTCAATCAAAATCTGAGTGCAGTGAGTCCAAAACAGTCATAAAAAGGCTTGTTCATGGCAGGCAGGCAGGTGGTTGAGTGGTTAGAGTGCATGCCATTTACCCATGTCTGCATATATGCAGCAGCCTCAGGTTCGAATCCCGGCTGGAGATCCTTTGATACATGTCACATCCCCCTCTCTCTCCCATGTTTTCTCTCTATCCACCGCTAAATACAAAGGTGTCTATGCAAGAAAATAATCTTTAAAAAAAAAGGCCTTGATCATATTGTTAAAAAAAGGTCATGCTATAGCATGTCGAAAATTCACGAAAAAGTCAGTCAGAATATATTCATAAAAAAATATTTAAAATTGTTAAAGAGTCATAAAAATCCCTCATATCGCTTGATGCACCAAGTCTCAGTGTAGTGAGTCCAAAACAGCCATAAAAAGCCATGGTCAATTTTTTCAGGAAAAAAAAAAGTCATACTATAGCATGTCGAAAAAAAAGTGAAAAATCGACAAAATTCATAAAATGTTGTAAAAATGATGTAAAAGTCCTAACATATGCTTCTATATCGCGTGTCAATCAAAATCTGAGTGTAGTGAGTGCAAAATAGTTATAAAAAGGTTTAGTCATATTCCCCCCCCCCCCCCCCAAAAAAAGTCATACTATAGCACGTCGAAAATTCACGAAAAAGTCAGTCAGGATATATTCATAAAAAAATATTTAAAATTGTTAAAAAGGCATAAAAATCGCTCATCTCGCTTGACGCGCCTAGTCTCAGTGTAGTGAGTCCAAAACTGCCATAAAAAGCCATGGTCAACTTTTTCAGGGAAAAAAAAAAGTCATACTATAGCATGTCGAAAAAGAAGTGAAAAATCGACAAAATTCATAAAATGTTGTAAAAATGATGTAAAAGTCCTAACATATGCTTCTATATCGCGTGTCAACTTCTATATCGCGTGTCAATCAAAATCTGAGTGCAGTGAGTCCAAAACAGTCATAAAAAGGCTTGTTCATGGCAGGCAGGCAGGTGGTTGAGTGGTTAGAGTGCATGCCATTTACCCATGTCTGCATATATGCAGCAGCCTCAGGTTCGAATCCCGGCTGGAGATCCTTCAATACATGTCACATCCCCCTCTCTCTCCCATGTTTCCTCTCTATCCACCGCTAAATACAAAGGTGTCTATGCAAGAAAATAATCTTTAAAAAAAAAAAGGCCTTGATCATATTGTTAAAAAAAGGTCATGCTATAGCATGTCGAAAATTCACGAAAAAGTCAGTCAGAATATATTCATAAAAAAATATTTAAAATTGTTAAAAAGGCATAAAAATCGCTCATCTCGCTTCACGCGCCTAGTCTCAATGTAGTGAGTCCAAAACTGCCATAAAAAACCATGGTCAACTTTTTCAGGGAAAAAAAAAAGTCATACTATAGCATGTCGAAAAAGAAGTGAAAAATCGACAAAATTCATAAAATGTTGTAAAAATGATGTAAAAGTCCTAACATATGCTTCTATATCGCGTGTCAACTTCTATATCGCGTGTCAATCAAAATCTGAGTGCAGTGAGTCCAAAACAGTCATAAAAAGGCTTGTTCATGGCAGGCAGGCAGGTGGTTGAGTGGTTAGAGTGCATGCCATTTACCCATGTCTGCATATATGCAGCAGCCTCAGGTTCGAATCCCGGCTGGAGATCCTTTGATACATGTCACATCCCCCTCTCTCTCCCATGTTTTCTCTCTATCCACCGCTAAATACAAAGGTGTCTATGCAAGAAAATAATCTTTAAAAAAAAAGGCCTTGATCATATTGTTAAAAAAAGGTCATGCTATAGCATGTCGAAAATTCACGAAAAAGTCAGTCAGAATATATTCATAAAAAAATATTTAAAATTGTTAAAAAGGCATAAAAATCGCTCATCTCGCTTCACGCGCCTAGTCTCAATGTAGTGAGTCCAAAACTGCCATAAAAAACCATGGTCAACTTTTTCAGGGAAAAAAAAAAGTCATACTATAGCATGTCGAAAAAGAAGTGAAAAATCGACAAAATTCATAAAATGTTGTAAAAATGATGTAAAAGTCCTAACATATGCTTCTATATCGCGTGTCAACTTCTATATCGCGTGTCAATCAAAATCTGAGTGCAGTGAGTCCAAAACAGTCATAAAAAGGCTTGTTCATGGCAGGCAGGCAGGTGGTTGAGTGGTTAGAGTGCATGCCATTTACCCATGTCTGCATATATGCAGCAGCCTCAGGTTCGAATCCCGGCTGGAGATCCTTTGATACATGTCACATCCCCCTCTCTCTCCCATGTTTTCTCTCTATCCACCGCTAAATACAAAGGTGTCTATGCAAGAAAATAATCTTTAAAAAAAAAGGCCTTGATCATATTGTTAAAAAAAGGTCATGCTATAGCATGTCGAAAATTCACGAAAAAGTCAGTCAGAATATATTCATAAAAAAATATTTAAAATTGTTAAAGAGTCATAAAAATCCCTCATATCGCTTGATGCACCAAGTCTCAGTGTAGTGAGTCCAAAACAGCCATAAAAAGCCATGGTCAATTTTTTCAGGAAAAAAAAAAGTCATACTATAGCATGTCGAAAAAAAAGTGAAAAATCGACAAAATTCATAAAATGTTGTAAAAATGATGTAAAAGTCCTAACATATGCTTCTATATCGCGTGTCAATCAAAATCTGAGTGTAGTGAGTGCAAAATAGTTATAAAAAGGTTTAGTCATATTCCCCCCCCCCCCCCCCAAAAAAAGTCATACTATAGCACGTCGAAAATTCACGAAAAAGTCAGTCAGGATATATTCATAAAAAAATATTTAAAATTGTTAAAAAGGCATAAAAATCGCTCATCTCGCTTGACGCGCCTAGTCTCAGTGTAGTGAGTCCAAAACTGCCATAAAAAGCCATGGTCAACTTTTTCAGGGAAAAAAAAAAGTCATACTATAGCATGTCGAAAAAGAAGTGAAAAATCGACAAAATTCATAAAATGTTGTAAAAATGATGTAAAAGTCCTAACATATGCTTCTATATCGCGTGTCAACTTCTATATCGCGTGTCAATCAAAATCTGAGTGCAGTGAGTCCAAAACAGTCATAAAAAGGCTTGTTCATGGCAGGCAGGCAGGTGGTTGAGTGGTTAGAGTGCATGCCATTTACCCATGTCTGCATATATGCAGCAGCCTCAGGTTCGAATCCCGGCTGGAGATCCTTCGATACATGTCACATCCCCCTCTCTCTCCCATGTTTCCTCTCTATCCACCGCTAAATACAAAGGTGTCTATGCAAGAAAATAATCTTTAAAAAAAAAAAGGCCTTGATCATATTGTTAAAAAAAGGTCATACTATAGCATGTCGAAAATTCACGAAAAAGTCAGTCAGAATATATTCATAAAAAAATATTTAAAATTGTTAAAAAGGCATAAAAATCGCTCATCTCGCTTGACGCGCCTAGTCTCAATGTAGTGAGTCCAAAACTGCCATAAAAAACCATGGTCAACTTTTTCAGGGAAAAAAAAAAGTCATACTATATATAGCATGTCGAAAAAGAAGTGAAAAATCGACAAAATTCATAAAATGTTGTAAAAATGATGTAAAAGTCCTAACATATGCTTCTATATCGCGTGTCAACTTCTATATCGCGTGTCAATCAAAATCTGAGTGCAGTGAGTCCAAAACAGTCATAAAAAGGCTTGTTCATGGCAGGCAGGCAGGTGGTTGAGTGGTTAGAGTGCATGCCATTTACCCATGTCTGCATATATGCAGCAGCCTCAGGTTCGAATCCCGGCTGGAGATCCTTTGATACATGTCACATCCCCCTCTCTCTCCCATGTTTTCTCTCTATCCACCGCTAAATACAAAGGTGTCTATGCAAGAAAATAATCTTTAAAAAAAAAGGCCTTGATCATATTGTTAAAAAAAGGTCATGCTATAGCATGTCGAAAATTCACGAAAAAGTCAGTCAGAATATATTCATAAAAAAATATTTAAAATTGTTAAAGAGTCATAAAAATCCCTCATATCGCTTGATGCACCAAGTCTCAGTGTAGTGAGTCCAAAACAGCCATAAAAAGCCATGGTCAATTTTTTCAGGAAAAAAAAAAGTCATACTATAGCATGTCGAAAAAAAAGTGAAAAATCGACAAAATTCATAAAATGTTGTAAAAATGATGTAAAAGTCCTAACATATGCTTCTATATCGCGTGTCAATCAAAATCTGAGTGTAGTGAGTGCAAAATAGTTATAAAAAGGTTTAGTCATATTCCCCCCCCCCCCCCCCCCCCCAAAAAAAGTCATACTATAGCACGTCGAAAATTCACGAAAAAGTCAGTCAGGATATATTCATAAAAAAATATTTAAAATTGTTAAAAAGGCATAAAAATCGCTCATCTCGCTTGACGCGCCTAGTCTCAGTGTAGTGAGTCCAAAACTGCCATAAAAAGCCATGGTCAACTTTTTCAGGGAAAAAAAAAAGTCATACTATAGCATGTCGAAAAAGAAGTGAAAAATCGACAAAATTCATAAAATGTTGTAAAAATGATGTAAAAGTCCTAACATATGCTTCTATATCGCGTGTCAACTTCTATATCGCGTGTCAATCAAAATCTGAGTGCAGTGAGTCCAAAACAGTCATAAAAAGGCTTGTTCATGGCAGGCAGGCAGGTGGTTGAGTGGTTAGAGTGCATGCCATTTACCCATGTCTGCATATATGCAGCAGCCTCAGGTTCGAATCCCGGCTGGAGATCCTTCAATACATGTCACATCCCCCTCTCTCTCCCATGTTTCCTCTCTATCCACCGCTAAATACAAAGGTGTCTATGCAAGAAAATAATCTTTAAAAAAAAAAAGGCCTTGATCATATTGTTAAAAAAAGGTCATGCTATAGCATGTCGAAAATTCACGAAAAAGTCAGTCAGAATATATTCATAAAAAAATATTTAAAATTGTTAAAAAGGCATAAAAATCGCTCATCTCGCTTCACGCGCCTAGTCTCAATGTAGTGAGTCCAAAACTGCCATAAAAAACCATGGTCAACTTTTTCAGGGAAAAAAAAAAGTCATACTATAGCATGTCGAAAAAGAAGTGAAAAATCGACAAAATTCATAAAATGTTGTAAAAATGATGTAAAAGTCCTAACATATGCTTCTATATCGCGTGTCAACTTCTATATCGCGTGTCAATCAAAATCTGAGTGCAGTGAGTCCAAAACAGTCATAAAAAGGCTTGTTCATGGCAGGCAGGCAGGTGGTTGAGTGGTTAGAGTGCATGCCATTTACCCATGTCTGCATATATGCAGCAGCCTCAGGTTCGAATCCCGGCTGGAGATCCTTTGATACATGTCACATCCCCCTCTCTCTCCCATGTTTTCTCTCTATCCACCGCTAAATACAAAGGTGTCTATGCAAGAAAATAATCTTTAAAAAAAAAGGCCTTGATCATATTGTTAAAAAAAGGTCATGCTATAGCATGTCGAAAATTCACGAAAAAGTCAGTCAGAATATATTCATAAAAAAATATTTAAAATTGTTAAAGAGTCATAAAAATCCCTCATATCGCTTGATGCACCAAGTCTCAGTGTAGTGAGTCCAAAACAGCCATAAAAAGCCATGGTCAATTTTTTCAGGAAAAAAAAAAGTCATACTATAGCATGTCGAAAAAAAAGTGAAAAATCGACAAAATTCATAAAATGTTGTAAAAATGATGTAAAAGTCCTAACATATGCTTCTATATCGCGTGTCAATCAAAATCTGAGTGTAGTGAGTGCAAAATAGTTATAAAAAGGTTTAGTCATATTCCCCCCCCCCCCCCCCCAAAAAAAGTCATACTATAGCACGTCGAAAATTCACGAAAAAGTCAGTCAGGATATATTCATAAAAAAATATTTAAAATTGTTAAAAAGGCATAAAAATCGCTCATCTCGCTTGACGCGCCTAGTCTCAGTGTAGTGAGTCCAAAACTGCCATAAAAAGCCATGGTCAACTTTTTCAGGGAAAAAAAAAAGTCATACTATAGCATGTCGAAAAAGAAGTGAAAAATCGACAAAATTCATAAAATGTTGTAAAAATGATGTAAAAGTCCTAACATATGCTTCTATATCGCGTGTCAACTTCTATATCGCGTGTCAATCAAAATCTGAGTGCAGTGAGTCCAAAACAGTCATAAAAAGGCTTGTTCATGGCAGGCAGGCAGGTGGTTGAGTGGTTAGAGTGCATGCCATTTACCCATGTCTGCATATATGCAGCAGCCTCAGGTTCGAATCCCGGCTGGAGATCCTTCGATACATGTCACATCCCCCTCTCTCTCCCATGTTTCCTCTCTATCCACCGCTAAATACAAAGGTGTCTATGCAAGAAAATAATCTTTAAAAAAAAAAAGGCCTTGATCATATTGTTAAAAAAAGGTCATACTATAGCATGTCGAAAATTCACGAAAAAGTCAGTCAGAATATATTCATAAAAAAATATTTAAAATTGTTAAAAAGGCATAAAAATCGCTCATCTCGCTTGACGCGCCTAGTCTCAATGTAGTGAGTCCAAAACTGCCATAAAAAACCATGGTCAACTTTTTCAGGGAAAAAAAAAAGTCATACTATATATAGCATGTCGAAAAAGAAGTGAAAAATCGACAAAATTCATAAAATGTTGTAAAAATGATGTAAAAGTCCTAACATATGCTTCTATATCGCGTGTCAATCAAAATCTGAGTGTAGTGAGTGCAAAATAGTTATAAAAAGGTTTAGTCATATTCCCCCCCCCCCCCCCCCCCCCAAAAAAAGTCATACTATAGCACGTCGAAAATTCACGAAAAAGTCAGTCAGGATATATTCATAAAAAAATATTTAAAATTGTTAAAAAGGCATAAAAATCGCTCATCTCGCTTCACGCGCCTAGTCTCAATGTAGTGAGTCCAAAACTGCCATAAAAAACCATGGTCAACTTTTTCAGGGAAAAAAAAAAGTCATACTATAGCATGTCGAAAAAGAAGTGAAAAATCGACAAAATTCATAAAATGTTGTAAAAATGATGTAAAAGTCCTAACATATGCTTCTATATCGCGTGTCAACTTCTATATCGCGTGTCAATCAAAATCTGAGTGCAGTGAGTCCAAAACAGTCATAAAAAGGCTTGTTCATGGCAGGCAGGCAGGTGGTTGAGTGGTTAGAGTGCATGCCATTTACCCATGTCTGCATATATGCAGCAGCCTCAGGTTCGAATCCCGGCTGGAGATCCTTTGATACATGTCACATCCCCCTCTCTCTCCCATGTTTTCTCTCTATCCACCGCTAAATACAAAGGTGTCTATGCAAGAAAATAATCTTTAAAAAAAAAGGCCTTGATCATATTGTTAAAAAAAGGTCATGCTATAGCATGTCGAAAATTCACGAAAAAGTCAGTCAGAATATATTCATAAAAAAATATTTAAAATTGTTAAAGAGTCATAAAAATCCCTCATATCGCTTGATGCACCAAGTCTCAGTGTAGTGAGTCCAAAACAGCCATAAAAAGCCATGGTCAATTTTTTCAGGAAAAAAAAAAGTCATACTATAGCATGTCGAAAAAAAAGTGAAAAATCGACAAAATTCATAAAATGTTGTAAAAATGATGTAAAAGTCCTAACATATGCTTCTATATCGCGTGTCAATCAAAATCTGAGTGTAGTGAGTGCAAAATAGTTATAAAAAGGTTTAGTCATATTCCCCCCCCCCCCCCCCAAAAAAAGTCATACTATAGCACGTCGAAAATTCACGAAAAAGTCAGTCAGGATATATTCATAAAAAAATATTTAAAAATGTTAAAAAGGCATAAAAATCACTCATCTCGCTTGACGCGCCTAGTCTCAGTGTAGTGAGTCCAAAACTGCCATAAAAAGCCATGGTCAACTTTTTCAGGGAAAAAAAAAAGTCATACTATAGCATGTCGAAAAAGAAGTGAAAAATCGACAAAATTCATAAAATGTTGTAAAAATGATGTAAAAGTCCTAACATATGCTTCTATATCGCGTGTCAACTTCTATATCGCGTGTCAATCAAAATCTGAGTGCAGTGAGTCCAAAACAGTCATAAAAAGGCTTGTTCATGGCAGGCAGGCAGGTGGTTGAGTGGTTAGAGTGCATGCCATTTACCCATGTCTCCATATATGCAGCAGCCTCAGGTTCGAATCCCGGCTGGAGATCCTTCAATACATGTCACATCCCCCTCTCTCTCCCATGTTTCCTCTCTATCCACCGCTAAATACAAAGGTGTCTATGCAAGAAAATAATCTTTAAAAAAAAAAAGGCCTTGATCATATTGTTAAAAAAAGGTCATGCTATAGCATGTCGAAAATTCACGAAAAAGTCAGTCAGAATATATTCATAAAAAAATATTTAAAATTGTTAAAAAGGCATAAAAATCGCTCATCTCGCTTGACGCGCCTAGTCTCAATGTAGTGAGTCCAAAACTGCCATAAAAAACCATGGTCAACTTTTTCAGGGAAAAAAAAAAGTCATACTATAGCATGTCGAAAAAGAAGTGAAAAATCGACAAAATTCATAAAATGTTGTAAAAATGATGTAAAAGTCCTAACATATGCTTCTATATCGCGTGTCAACTTCTATATCGCGTGTCAATCAAAATCTGAGTGCAGTGAGTCCAAAACAGTCATAAAAAGGCTTGTTCATGGCAGGCAGGCAGGTGGTTGAGTGGTTAGAGTGCATGCCATTTACCCATGTCTGCATATATGCAGCAGCCTCAGGTTCGAATCCCGGCTGGAGATCCTTCGATACATGTCACATCCCCCTCTCTCTCCCATGTTTCCTCTCTATCCACCGCTAAATACAAAGGTGTCTATGCAAGAAAATAATCTTTAAAAAAAAAAAGGCCTTGATCATATTGTTAAAAAAAGGTCATGCTATAGCATGTCGAAAATTCACGAAAAAGTCAGTCAGAATATATTCATAAAAAAATATTTAAAATTGTTAAAAAGGCATAAAAATCGCTCATCTCGCTTCACGCGCCTAGTCTCAATGTAGTGAGTCCAAAACTGCCATAAAAAACCATGGTCAACTTTTTCAGGGAAAAAAAAAAGTCATACTATAGCATGTCGAAAAAGAAGTGAAAAATCGACAAAATTCATAAAATGTTGTAAAAATGATGTAAAAGTCCTAACATATGCTTCTATATCGCGTGTCAACTTCTATATCGCGTGTCAATCAAAATCTGAGTGCAGTGAGTCCAAAACAGTCATAAAAAGGCTTGTTCATGGCAGGCAGGCAGGTGGTTGAGTGGTTAGAGTGCATGCCATTTACCCATGTCTGCATATATGCAGCAGCCTCAGGTTCGAATCCCGGCTGGAGATCCTTTGATACATGTCACATCCCCCTCTCTCTCCCATGTTTTCTCTCTATCCACCGCTAAATACAAAGGTGTCTATGCAAGAAAATAATCTTTAAAAAAAAAGGCCTTGATCATATTGTTAAAAAAAGGTCATGCTATAGCATGTCGAAAATTCACGAAAAAGTCAGTCAGAATATATTCATAAAAAAATATTTAAAATTGTTAAAGAGTCATAAAAATCCCTCATATCGCTTGATGCACCAAGTCTCAGTGTAGTGAGTCCAAAACAGCCATAAAAAGCCATGGTCAATTTTTTCAGGAAAAAAAAAAGTCATACTATAGCATGTCGAAAAAAAAGTGAAAAATCGACAAAATTCATAAAATGTTGTAAAAATGATGTAAAAGTCCTAACATATGCTTCTATATCGCGTGTCAATCAAAATCTGAGTGTAGTGAGTGCAAAATAGTTATAAAAAGGTTTAGTCATATTCCCCCCCCCCCCCCCCCAAAAAAAGTCATACTATAGCACGTCGAAAATTCACGAAAAAGTCAGTCAGGATATATTCATAAAAAAATATTTAAAAATGTTAAAAAGGCATAAAAATCACTCATCTCGCTTGACGCGCCTAGTCTCAGTGTAGTGAGTCCAAAACTGCCATAAAAAGCCATGGTCAACTTTTTCAGGGAAAAAAAAAAGTCATACTATAGCATGTCGAAAAAGAAGTGAAAAATCGACAAAATTCATAAAATGTTGTAAAAATGATGTAAAAGTCCTAACATATGCTTCTATATCGCGTGTCAACTTCTATATCGCGTGTCAATCAAAATCTGAGTGCAGTGAGTCCAAAACAGTCATAAAAAGGCTTGTTCATGGCAGGCAGGCAGGTGGTTGAGTGGTTAGAGTGCATGCCATTTACCCATGTCTCCATATATGCAGCAGCCTCAGGTTCGAATCCCGGCTGGAGATCCTTCAATACATGTCACATCCCCCTCTCTCTCCCATGTTTCCTCTCTATCCACCGCTAAATACAAAGGTGTCTATGCAAGAAAATAATCTTTAAAAAAAAAAAAGGCCTTGATCATATTGTTAAAAAAAGGTCATGCTATAGCATGTCGAAAATTCACGAAAAAGTCAGTCAGAATATATTCATAAAAAAATATTTAAAATTGTTAAAAAGGCATAAAAATCGCTCATCTCGCTTGACGCGCCTAGTCTCAATGTAGTGAGTCCAAAACTGCCATAAAAAACCATGGTCAACTTTTTCAGGGAAAAAAAAAAGTCATACTATAGCATGTCGAAAAAGAAGTGAAAAATCGACAAAATTCATAAAATGTTGTAAAAATGATGTAAAAGTCCTAACATATGCTTCTATATCGCGTGTCAACTTCTATATCGCGTGTCAATCAAAATCTGAGTGCAGTGAGTCCAAAACAGTCATAAAAAGGCTTGTTCATGGCAGGCAGGCAGGTGGTTGAGTGGTTAGAGTGCATGCCATTTACCCATGTCTGCATATATGCAGCAGCCTCAGGTTCGAATCCCGGCTGGAGATCCTTCGATACATGTCACATCCCCCTCTCTCTCCCATGTTTCCTCTCTATCCACCGCTAAATACAAAGGTGTCTATGCAAGAAAATAATCTTTAAAAAAAAAAAGGCCTTGATCATATTGTTAAAAAAAGGTCATGCTATAGCATGTCGAAAATTCACGAAAAAGTCAGTCAGAATATATTCATAAAAAAATATTTAAAATTGTTAAAAAGGCATAAAAATCGCTCATCTCGCTTCACGCGCCTAGTCTCAATGTAGTGAGTCCAAAACTGCCATAAAAAACCATGGTCAACTTTTTCAGGGAAAAAAAAAAGTCATACTATAGCATGTCGAAAAAGAAGTGAAAAATCGACAAAATTCATAAAATGTTGTAAAAATGATGTAAAAGTCCTAACATATGCTTCTATATCGCGTGTCAATCAAAATCTGAGTGTAGTGAGCGCAAAATAGTTATAAAAAGGCTTAGTCATATTCCCCCCCCCCCCCCCCAAAAAAAAGTCATACTATAGCATGTCGAAAAAAAAGTGAAAAATCGACAAAATTCATAAAATGTTGTAAAAATGATGTAAAAGTCCTAACATATGCTTCTATATCGCGTGTCAATCAAAATCTGAGTGCAGTGAGTCCAAAACAGTCATAAAAAGGCTTGTTCATGGCAGGCAGGCAGGTGGTTGAGTGGTTAGAGTGCATGCCATTTACCCATGTCTGCATATATGCAGCAGCCTCAGGTTCGAATCCCGGCTGGAGATCCTTTGATACATGTCACATCCCCCTCTCTCTCCCATGTTTCCTCTCTATCCACCGCTAAATACAAAGGTGTCTATGCAAGAAAATAATCTTTAAAAAAAAAGGCCTTGATCATATTGTTAAAAAAAGGTCATGCTATAGCATGTCGAAAATTCACGAAAAAGTCAGTCAGAATATATTAATAAAAAAATATTTAAAATCGTTAAAGAGTCATACAAATCGCTCATATCGCTTGATGCACCAAGTCTCAGTGTAGTGAGTCCAAAACAGCCATAAAAAGCCATGATCAATTTTTTCAGGAAAAAAAAAAGTCATGCTATAGCATGTCGAAAAAAAAGTGAAAAATCGACAAAATTCATAAAATGTTGTAAAAATGATGTAAAAGTCCTAACATATGCTTCTATATCGCGTGTCAATCAAAATCTGAGTGTAGTGAGTGCAAAATAGTTATAAAAACGCTTAGTCATATTCCCCCCCCCCCCCCCCCAAAAAAAGTCATACTATAGCACGTCGAAAATTCACGAAAAAGTCAGTCAGGATATATTCATAAAAAAATATTTAAAATTGTTAAAAAGGCATAAAAATCGCTCATCTCGCTTGACGCGCCTAGTCTCAGTGTAGTGAGTCCAAAACTGCCATAAAAAGCCATGGTCAACTTTTTCAGGGAAAAAAAAAGTCATACTATAGCATGTCGAAAAAAAAGTGAAAAATCGACAAAATTCATAAAATGTTGTAAAAATGATGTAAAAGTCCTAACCAGTGGCGGCGCCAGGGAGGGGCTTGGTTGGGCTATAGCCCCATCAAGAATTGTGTCAGCCCTACCGTTAGCCCTACCATAAAACCACCAAGAAAAAAACAACAACAAAATAACCAAGAAAAGTGCGGAGTTCAACAGCACCACCACGTCACGTCGTAACGGCATTCAGGCAGCTGCGATGACAACTGTCACTGATCTGGGTTCATTAACAGACTGTACTAACGTCACTCATGTGAGCCCGTTTTTAGTGTATGCTCGACACAGAGACAGCAGGCTACTAGTTTGTAAGCTACCTGGCTCTAGCAGTTCGCGTTAGCGGCTTATAGTCACTCACGTTAAGTTAACGTTAGTAAGCTGGTCAAAATTGATCATGGATACATTTGTTTTTAAACGTCGTTGGACGGAACAACAGATGGCGGTGGCGGGCGTGTTGGATAAAACTACGGACGCACCGTTGACACCTGCAGGGGAAGATGACCACTCGGGTCCCGGCTGTTAACGTAACTATTCACGTTTCGCTGTCTCTGTCTCTCTCTCTCACTGTGTGCGTGATTATAGCTGCGGGAGGGTGTTGTCAGCGCCGCCGCCAGGATTCAATTTCAATGTACGCACAGAAACGGCAAATACAACAACAAATGGAAAATACTTTTTTAAGACAAAATCTAATGTTTTCAGTATCAGTGAAATCAGTAGTGTATATCATGGTGATAGGCCCCGGTGCAAATAGTTTTTTTTGCCCTCCATCCCCGACCTAAACACAAGCGCACGCTTGTGAGCACTCCACGCACGCACACACACGCTTGGACACGCACGCACAGTACGGTATGATAACTCTGCCGGCCCGGGGAGAGAGACATGCATCGGCTCGGCCCACAGTGCTCAGCAGCAGAGAGGTGACGAGACTAGAGCCGAGCTGTATTGTGTAGAGGGGCCAACACACGCTATGCGTAATTGCGCACACACGCGCGATCGTCCTCTGAAATGCGGCTGCATCCGGCCCGGTTTAGCAGCATCACTTTTTTTTTCCACCTTCAAAAAAAGTCCTCCCAGTGCGTACTGGATTCCGGCTGGCAGCGCCACTGGGTGTTGTTATATATTCACATTGAAATTCTGACATTGATTTGAGCCCCACCGTCGTATATAAGTTAGCCCCACCGTAGTTGAACCAGAAAAAATACTCTTGGCGCCGCCACTGGTATAGTTTGTCGAAAAAAGTCATAGTATGTCGAAAAAAGTCATAGTATAGTATGTCGAAAAGTCATTATATAGCATGTTGAAAAAAGTCATAGTATGTCGAAAAAAGTCATAGTATAGCATGTCGAAAAAAGTCATAGTATGTCGAAAAAAGTAATAGTATAGCATGTCGAAAAAAGTCATAGTATAGCATGTCGAAAAAGTCATAGTATAGCATGTCGAAAAAGTCATAGTATAGCATGTCGAAAAAAGTCATAGTATGTCGAAAAAAGTCATAGTATAGCATGTCGAAAAAAGTCATAGCATGTCGAAAAAAGTCATAGTATAGCATGTCGAAAAAAGTCATAGCATGTCGAAAAAAGTCATAGTATAGCATGTCGAAAAAAGTCATAGTATAGCATGTCGAAAAAAGTCATAGTATGTCGAAAAAAGTCATAGTATAGTATGTCGAAAAGTCATTATATAGCATGTCGAAAAAAGTCATTATATAGCATGTCGAAAAAAGTCATTATATAGCATGTCGAAAAAAGTCATAGTATGTCGAAAAAAGTAATAGTATAGTATGTCGAAAAGTCATTATATAGCATGTCGAAAATAGTCATAGTATGTCGAAAAAAGTCATAGTATAGAATGTCGAAAAAAGTCATTATATAGCATGTTGAAAAAAGTCATAGTATGTTGAAAAAAGTCATAGTATAGCATGTCGAAAAAAGTCATAGTATGTCGAAAAAAGTCATAGTATAGCATGTCGAAAAAAGTCATAGTATAGCATGTCGAAAAAAGTCATAGTATAGCATGTCGAAAAAAGTCATAGTATAGCATGTCGAAAAAAGTCATAGTATGTCGAAAAAAGTCATAGTATAGCATGTCGAAAAAAGTCATAGTATAGCATGTCGAAAAAGTCATAGTATAGCATGTCGAAAAAGTCATAGTATAGCATGTCGAAAAAAGTCATAGTATGTCGAAAAAAGTCATAGTATAGCATGTCGAAAAAAGTCATAGCATGTCGAAAAAAGTCATAGTATAGCATGTCGAAAAAAGTCATAGCATGTCGAAAAAAGTCATAGTATAGCATGTCGAAAAAAGTCATAGTATAGCATGTCGAAAAAAGTCATAGTATGTCGAAAAAAGTCATAGTATAGTATGTCGAAAAGTCATTATATAGCATGTCGAAAAAAGTCATTATATAGCATGTCGAAAAAAGTCATTATATAGCATGTCGAAAAAAGTCATAGTATGTCGAAAAAAGTAATAGTATAGTATGTCGAAAAGTCATTATATAGCATGTCGAAAATAGTCATAGTATGTCGAAAAAAGTCATAGTATAGAATGTCGAAAAAAGTCATTATATAGCATGTTGAAAAAAGTCATAGTATAGCATGTCGAAAAAAGTCATAGTATGTCGAAAAAAGTCATAGTATAGTATGTCGAAAAGTCATTATATAGCATGTCGAAAAAAGTCATTATATAGCATGTCGAAAAAAGTCATTATATAGCATGTCGAAAAAAGTCATAGTATGTCGAAAAAAGTAATAGTATAGTATGTCGAAAAGTCATTATATAGCATGTCGAAAATAGTCATAGTATGTCGAAAAAAGTCATAGTATAGAATGTCGAAAAAAGTCATTATATAGCATGTCGAAAAAAGTCATAGTATAGTATGTCGAAAAGTCATTATATAGCATGTCATTATATAGCATGTTGAAAAAAGTCATAGTATGTTGAAAAAAGTCATAGTATAGCATGTCGAAAAAAGTCATAGTATGTCGAAAAAAGTCATAGTATAGCATGTCGAAAAAAGTCATAGTATAGCATGTCGAAAAAAGTCATAGTATAGCATGTCGAAAAAAGTCATAGTATAGCATGTCGAAAAAAGTCATAGTATAGCATGTCGAAAAAAGTCATAGTATGTCGAAAAAAGTCATAGTATAGCATGTCGAAAAAAGTCATAGTATAGCATGTCGAAAAAAGTCATAGTATAGCATGTCGAAAAAAGTCATAGTATAGTATGTCGAAAAAAGTCATAGTATAGTATGTCGAAAAAAGTCATAGTATAGCATGTCGAAAAAAAGTCATAGTATGTCGAAAAAAGTCAGTATAGCATGTCGAAAAAAGTCATAGTATAGCATGTCGAAAAAAGTCATAGTATAGCATGTCGAAAAAAGTCATAGTATGTCGAAAAAAGTCATAGTATAGTATGTCGAAAAAAGTCATAGTATAGTATGTCGAAAAAAGTCATAGTATAGTATTTCGAAAAAAGTCATAGTATAGTATGTCGAAAAAAGTCATAGTATAGCATGTCGAAAAAGTCATAGCATGTCGAAAAAAGTCATAGTATGTCGAAAAAAGTCATTATATAGCATGTCGAAAAAAGTCATAGTATAGCATGTCGAAAAAAGTCATAGTATGTCGAAAAAAGTCATAGTATAGCATGTCGAAAAAAGTCATAGTACGTCGAAAAAAGTCATAGTATAGTATGTCGAAAAAAAATCAGTATAGCATGTCGAAAAAAGTCATTATATAGCATGTCGAAAAAAGTCATAAAATGTCGAAAAAAGTCATAGCATGTCGAAAAAAGTCATAGTATGTCGAAAAAAGTCATAGTATAGCATGTCGAAAAAAGTCAGTATAGCATGTCGAAAAAAGTCATAGTATGTCGAAAAAAGTCATAGTATAGTATGTCGAAAAAAGTCATAGTATAGCATGTCGAAAAAGTCATAGCATGTCGAAAAAAGTCATAGTATAGCATGTCGAAAAAAGTCATAGTATGTCGAAAAAAGTCATAGTATAGTATGTTGAAAAAAGTCATATAGTATGTTGAAAAAAGTCATAGTATGTCGAAAAAAGTCATTATATAGCATGTCGAAAAAAGTCCTTATATAGTATGAAGTATATTTTTCTCGGATCCATAAGGGACATAAACACACACATCATGGCAAACACAGTTTATTGTCAATCAAAATAAAATGACAATCTTTACATCCCATAAATAAGAGTTTCACAAAATAAATCAAACTTAACACACTTTTTTTTTGTTGGTTTCTGTTTCTGCCGAGTGATGATAAGTACACATTAAACTGGCTCGTGATGAGACGACGCTCTCCCTCTTTAACATTTAGGATCGCCATGGTAACGAGCTCTGATTGTGCACGATACATTCGCTGCCCAGAGGATCACTTACATTCACCATTCAGTGTTTTTAAGCATCGTGATAAAAAAAAAAAATCAGTCTTTGAATGTTTGAAGTTATGAACGACATAAAAATATTCTGATGAGATTCTGCTTTTAATGTCTTGACACAAGACTTGTAGCTGCATCTGTTTTAACCATTTTTCAAATATATAAAACAATGATGAGTGTTGGATATTCTTATTGAATCAAATGACGTGGATTTAACGTTTGGTTTGACAGTTGGATGTTTAACGCTACGATGTTAGCTCATATTCAGTTCAGTGATCTGGTAAAATATTCAAAAGTGACCTCAAACACGAGTTCACATAATCATAGGAAAATATCTGTTTCATTTATCACACTGGCTTATTAAATTAATTTTGACAGATTTCACACTCAAACGCAGAAATAATAATTTAGCTATTTCTTCCACGGTAGTTCACCCGTTTATATACAAAAAAAACACAAATCCCCAGTAAAAGTACATCATCTGATAACTAGTAGTTTTGTTGGCTACAGAAAGGCATCGGATCAGATCGTCATTTCTTATATAAAATGTGCTAATCCTTCTATGAAAAACTGTAAAAATAGCTGCGGTTGTAGAAAATGGCTGGTGCTCTGCTCTCTGGATGCTTTGGTTAATTACCGTTATCCCTAAATTTAGAAGTAGAAAAAAAATACACTTGTAGTTATTAAAATAAATCTTGTATCGGAGATGTTTCGGTGGAGACGTTCGACGGCGAAACTACAGATAAAAAATGACGAAACTTTCAAACCAGTGACGATGGCTTCTGGAGCTCCACAAAGAATCAATATGCTTTTTAAATACGCCAATAAAAGTTTGTCAGACTTCTTGATTAAAGTCCTTTGGTTGCCATGGCGACGGTGTTCATGTGGGCGGGGGCCCGTTGGTGTAGCGCAGCATCGGGTAGAAGGAGCGGGCGAAGTTGTTGGACAGCGTGCAGCTGTAGTTCTGCTCGGACAGCGGGACCAGGCAGGCCAGGACCAGCAGCAGGACCAGGACCAGGTGCAGGGGGAAGGCGGCGCGTAGGACCCGCGAGAAGAAGGGCCTCCGTGGGGTCGAGTCCCGCCGTCTGGAGTTTCACAAACGGACAAAAAAACATTCAGCAAAGAAATCAAGGTGAACCAGAAACTGTTTTTTGTCTGGATTTTACAAAATCACATGTGTTGAAATGTTTCTTTTTGTGGTAAAACTCATAGTTAATAGTTTAAAAGTTTGGAGTTGAGATGAAACTTCAGGATTTTAATGACGTCGTGTAAAATCAGTGAATATAATAGTTCTGTTTATCACACGGCGCTACATTAAACACTCAAAACTATGCATTTGTTTCATTTATATATAATATATATATATATATATATATAAATATATTTTAGGCCGGATTGTAACTCTAATATCAAATATGACAACAAAATAGATCCTAAAGTGTTCCGTCTGTCATTTAATCCAAAGCTCGTTACCTTCTGGTCGCTGGTCGTCCACCGAGACTCGCAGCTTCCTGTTGAGGTCACAGACGTTAGTCACCTTCATCATCAACACATCATCATCGACGGCTGCTGATCTCATGGAAATATACCAAATGTATCAAATCTTCCTCCAGCAGCCGCGGAACGAGTCAGATTATTTACTAAATACTCAAATCTGAAAAATGTACTTCAGGAATGAAAAGTTCTAATTTGACATTTTGATCAAATGTTTCTTCCGTCTGTTTTACAAAATCACATTCATGTTAACATTTATATCGTATGGCAGTATCCTCAAGCGAGGACCCGTGAAGTATGAACTAAGGGACTCGGGTCCCAGGTCCGAGGACTAGAGCTCTACGGGACTCGGGTCTGGTTTTTACCTTGTTGAGCAGCAGAGGAGAGTCGAGCGTTCCCAGACCGATGCTGTCCATCTCTGAGCTGGAGGAGCTGCTCTCCTGAGACACAGACAGGCACACAGACAGGCAGGCACACAGACAGACAGGCACACACCCATCAGATTCACAGGCCCATATTTATTTTGGTGCTTTATTTTTTTTACTGATTTTCTGTATGTTTTCTTCATAATTTCTAAAAGGTTTCCAGGAAAGAACTCCCAGTAATTCAGCACAAATAGGAAACCCCCTTTAAACTCAATTACTCATTTATTATTAGAAAGGTTTTTTGAATTTATTTTGCCATTAATGAAGATTTATTAAGCAGCACTTTTTATTAAAAGCAGCACTTTTTATTAAAAGTGCTGCTTGTTTTAATGGAGATAGAAAACTAGAACATTCTCTCAATTCCACTCACGGTAACTAAGGATGCATTTAGTGGAACAACAACAACTCATATTCAGCCCCAATCACAGGAAATAATTCAGAAATGATGGATGAAGATGAAGTGGAGCCTCATAGACGAGTCTGAGGGCTTCGGGTGAGTCGGGGAGGAGAACATCAGTGTTTTCATCATGAACAGATTGAACATGGAGCCTACCAGTCTGCCCTGCAGCGTGAGCCTGTCGGCGGCCGCCTGCCGCAGCAGCAGCTGCAGCTTGTTGCCGATGACGTGGACCTTCTCCTTGGCCTCCACGCTGTCCTCGCCCGTCGCCTCCAGAAGGAGCTGGGAGGAGATCTCCTGCAGGGAGGACACCTGCTGCTGGCGGCCGCTCAGCTCCTCCTGCAGCGCCTGCAGCCAGGGGGCGACAGAGAGGGGGCTGATTGTAATATCATTATTATTCTTTTACGAGTTCAACCTCATTATTCTAATTAAATGTACAAGCCAGTGATGTACATTTTAAATTCCACTACATTTCATTGGGTGGTAAAACATCTATTCTTTTTCTATCTGAGTCCATGAAACCATCATTAAATTAAATTTAAAAAGGTCAGCTTTAACTCAAATACAATCAGTTGTATTACTACTACTACTAATAACTTTATTGATATAGCAGCTTTAAAAAGTGCTTTTAAGCAGGTTATTTCTCATGAACTCTCTGACACTCAAACACTGAAAGATGTTTCTGGAATACGAGGATGATGTGATGATCGTGCTGACCGTGAGCGTGTCGCGGTGCTCCAGCAGGGCGGAGCGCGGCGTCCGCCGGTCGCTCACGCTCAGCGTGCAGAGTCGGCTCTCGGCCTGGGCGAGCCACAGCAGCGTGGCGTGCAGCGTCTCGTGGAACTCCTGAAGAAGAGGAAGTCATGAAAACCTTCGTCACGCTGCATGACGACGTCGTCACGTTTCATGGGGCGAGCGTCTGACCTGACACTGCATGAGTCCCGACTGCAGCCGCCTCTCCCAGCTCTCCAGGCCGCCGCACGCCGCCGTCCAGCTGTGATTGGCCGAGACGAGGGCGTCCCGCAGCTCCCGCAGCTCGGCGCTGTCGCCGCGCAGGAAGTGGCGGCTGCTCAGGTTGGCGGAGATCATCAGACATTTGTAGCTGTTGAAGGTCTTCTGCATTTCCTGGACAGAAGACGGGAAGAATTATGAAAATATATGAATATTTATCACGTTAAAATAAATTCTTCTTCTTGATGTACAGCACTTTGATGGAAAGGAAAGGAATCCCAACGTCTCCCTGCATGAATAAATAAATGCATAAATAAAGCGTCTTACCTTCAGCCTCCGGATGTTCTCCTCCACGTCTCGGATGCTGGCGGACGGAGCGATCCTCTGCAGCCTCTCCAGCTCCGGCAGCACCCGGCCCAGCCAGGAAGTGACATCACAGAGGTCAGAGTTCAGCTTCTGCCACTGCTCCAGGTCCTGCTTGACGTCCGTGTCGCTGCAGAACTTCTGCACCTGCAGCAGCTCCCAGCGCTCGATCACGCCTGCAGAAACGGGGACAGGGATGAGAACCAGAGTCCGCCACGGATACCATCAACCATCCGTGAGAGCAGACAGCCATCCGTACCGGTGCTGGTCTGCTTGTCGGCGGTGCTGCAGGTCAGACCCGGGTCCTCCAGGTCCTCCTCGTCATTCAGGATCAGCTTGACTCTCTTCACGCTGCTGATGCTGCTGCTGCACTCCGACATCAGCTTCACCTGAAACATTAACAACACGCTTTAACCTGCAACTCTCAACTCAAGTGGAAACAAATCAACAATGGAAGACGGACACTTATTTTTTTATTATTATTTTAATATTAGAATTTTTTGTTTAATTTTTTTTAAGAAAAAGAAAATTACGTATATATGTTGTGCTGTAAAATGTGCTCCAATTTCAATTTCAATAATAAAAAATGGACGACAGACATATCTAATTTTTTTTTTATTATTATAATTATTTATTTTATTTTTCAGTTTTATTTTTTATTTTTTTATATACCGGTATATATATATCTTTTTTTTTAAAAGAAAAAGAAAATGATGTATATATATATATATATGTTGTGCTATATAATGTGCTCTGATTCCGATTTCACTAAAAAGACGTACGTAGCCCTGCTGGTGGAAGGCGGTACTGCTGCCGGTGTGTGTGGGAGACTCGGAGCTCAGGCCTCGGATGGCGACTCGGGGAACTCGTTTCCTGTCCGGGGAGCCCGGCTGG
This sequence comes from Eutrigla gurnardus, assembly GCF_963514095.1. Taxonomy (NCBI): domain Eukaryota; kingdom Metazoa; phylum Chordata; class Actinopteri; order Perciformes; family Triglidae; genus Eutrigla; species Eutrigla gurnardus. Next base: position 29,634,454 of record NC_139921.1, read on the forward strand.
TGCCAGCTGGGGGGGTCGGTCACCGACTTCACTGAGGAGGGAGAGAGAGGAGGTCAACATAAGGAGGTTTATTATAGCCTAGAACGTATTCTGTGATGTCACGGCTGTTACCCGACAGGGCGCTGAAGAAGCTGGCGTCCTCGTCGTCCTCGTGCGATGAAGACCCGCCCACGTCCACCGTGTGGTCCCACTCCAGCGGGATGGAGTCCACGCTGACGGGGGTCTCTCTGCCCGAGCGTTCCAGAGGGGGCGCCAGGAGGTGGCACATGACCTGCCGTCCAGCTGAGGCTCCGCCCACTGCTGGAACCTCCTCCTCCTCCTTCCTCGCCTCCTCCCAGGAAGAAGACCCGTTGGTTAGATCAGGGGAGTCTTCCAGGTCGGACAGCTCCCTCTCCTCCTCCAGAACCTGGAAACCATCGAAGAAGAAAAACAAATAATTAGAAACAATCCTCATCTATCGTTAACTCAGTCATCAGTCATGTGACTCCATCATCAGTCATGTGACTAAACCTGAAACAAGCTCATGTTTTCAAGTAGAATAATTAAATAGTTCAGGGAGGGAGAGAGCCCTCCTGTAGGCCCACCACCCGCAGGAGGGTTCAGAAGGGGCCGGTGCGGTGGGATTTGGGTGGCTGTCCTGGGCGGGTGCCCCGGCGACCCAATCCCCGGACGGTGACTCTAGCCATGGGGACATGGAATGTCACCTCACTGGGGGGTAAAGAGCCTGAGCTAGTGCGGGAGGTAGAGCGCTACCGGCTACAGGTAGTCGGGCTCACCTCCACGCACAGTCTGGGCTCTGGAACCCAACTCCTTGAGAGAGGCTGGACTCTCTTCTACTCTGGAGTTGCCCGCGGTGAAAGGCGCCGAGCAGGTGTGGGCTTGCTCATAGCCCCCCAGCTCGGCCGCCATGTGTTGGAGTTTTCCCCGGTGAACGAGAGGGTCGTTTCCCTGCGCCTTCGGGTCGGGGATAGGTCTCTCACTGTTGTTTCGGCCTATGGGCCAAACGGCAGTGCAGAGTACCCGGCCTTCTTGGAGTCCTTGGGAGGGGTACTTGAGAGTGCTCCAACCGGGGACTCCATTGTTTTACTGGGGGACTTCAACGCTCACGTGGGCAACGACAGTGTTACCTGGAGGGGCGTGATTGGGAGGAACGGCCTCCCCGATCAGAACCCGAGTGGGGTTCTGTTATTGGACTTCTGTGCTGGTCACGGTTTGTCCATAACGAACACCATGTTCAAACATAAGGGTGTCCATCAGTGCACATGGCACCAGGACACCCTAGGCCGGAGGTCAATGATCGACTTCGTGGTTGTGTCATCTGACCTCCGGCCGTATGTTTTGGACACTCGGGTGAAGAGAGGGGCTGAGCTGTCAACTGATCACCACCTGGTGGTGAGTTGGATCCGCTGGCAGGGGAGGAAGCTGGACAGACTTGGCAGACCTAAACGCGTTGTGAGGGTCTGCTGGGAACGTCTGGTGGAACCCTCTGTCAGGGAGGTCTTCAACTCCCACCTCCGGGAGAGCTATGACCAGATCCCGAGGGAGGCTGGGGACATTGAGTCCGAATGGACCTTGTTCTCTGCCTCCATTGTTGACGCGGCTGTTCGAAGCTGTGGCCGTAAGGTCTCCGGTGCCTGTCGTGGTGGCAATCCACGAACCCGGTGGTGGACACCGGAAGTAAGGGATGCTGTCAAGCTGAAGAAGGAGTCTTACCGAACCTGGTTGGCTCGGGGGACTCCCGAGGCAGCTGACGGGTACCGGCAGGCCAAGCGTGCTGCAGCACGGGCGGTCGCTGAAGCAAAAGTTCGGGTCTGGGAAGAGTTCGGGGAGGCCATGGAGGAGGACTATCGGTCGGCCTCGAGGAAATTCTGGCAAACCATCCGGCGCCTTAGGAAGGGGAAGCAGCCCCCCACCAACACTGTTTACGGTGGAGGTGGGGAGCTGCTGACTTCGACTGGGGATATCGTCGGGCGGTGGAAGGAATACTTCGAGGATCTCCTCAACCCCACTGACACGTCTCCCATTGGGGAAGCAGAGGCTGGAGACTCAGAGGTTCATCCACCCATTATACGGGCTGAAGTCACCGAGGTAGTTAAGAAGCTCCCCGGTGGCAAGGCACCGGGGGTGGATGAGATCCACCCTGAGTACCTCAAGTCTCTGGATGTTGTGGGGCTGTCTTGGTTGACACGTCTCTGCAACATCGCGTGGCAGTCGGGGACAGTGCCTCTGGACTGGCAGACCGGGGTGGTGGTCCCTCTATTCAAAAAGGGGGACCGGAGGGTGTGTTCCAACTATCGGGGGATCACACTTCTCAGCCTCCCCGGGAAAGTCTATTCCAGGGTGCTGGAGAGGAGAATTAGGCCGATAGTCGAACCTCGGATTCAGGAGGAACAATGCGGTTTTCGTCCTGGCCGTGGAACACTGGACCAGCTCTATACCCTCCGCAGGGTGCTCGAGGGTTCATGGGAGTTTGCCCAACCAGTCCACATGTGTTTTGTGGACTTGGAGAAGGCATTCGACCGTGTCCCTCGTGGCATTCTGTGGGAGGTACTTCGGGAGTACGGGGTCGGGGGCCCTCTGCTAAGGGCTGTTCGGTCCCTGTATGACCGGAGCAGGAGCTTGGTTCGCATTGCCGGCAGTAAGTCAGACCTGTTCCAGGTGCATGTTGGACTCCGGCAGGGCTGCCCTTTGTCACCGGTCCTGTTCATTATTTTTATGGACAGGATTTCTAGGTGCAGCCGTGGGCCGGAGGGGATCTGGTTCGGGAGCCACTGGATTTCATCCCTGCTTTTTGCGGACGATGTGGTCTTGTTGGCTCCTTCGAGCCAGGACCTCCAGCAGGTCCTGGGGCGGTTTGCAGCCGAGTGTGAAGCAGCCGGGATGAGGATTAGCACCTCCAAATCTGAGGCCATGGTTCTCGACCGGAAAAAGGTGGCTTGCTCCCTCCAGGTTGAGGGGGAGTTCCTGCCTCAAGTGGAGGAGTTTAAGTATCTTGGGGTCTTGTTCACGAGTGAGGGAAGGATGGAACGCGAGATTGACAGGCGGATCGGTGCAGCGGCTGCAGTAATGCGGTCGCTGTATCGGTCCGTCGTGGTAAAGAGAGAGCTAAGCCGAAAGGCGAAGCTCTCGGTTTACCGGTCAATCTACGTTCCTACCCTCACCTATGGTCATGAACTTTGGGTCATGACCGAAAGAATAAGATCCCGGATACAAGCGGCCGAAATGAGCTTCCTCCGCAGGGTGGCGGGGCGCTCCCTTAGAGATAGGGTGAGGAGCTCCGTCACACGGGGGGAGCTCGGAGTAGAGCCGCTGCTCCTCCACATCGAGAGGAGCCAGTTGAGGTGGCTCGGGCATCTGCATCGGATGCCCCCTGGACGCCTCCCTCGGGAGGTGTTCCAGGCATGCCCCACCGGGAGGAGACCCCGAGGAAGACCCAGGACACGCTGGAGTGACTATGTCACCCGGCTGGCCTGGGAACGCCTTGGGGTCCTCCCGGAGGAGCTAGGGGAAGTGTCCGGGGAGAGGGAAGTCTGGGCGTCCCTGCTCAGGCAGCTGCCCCCGCGACCCGGTACCGGATAAGCGGAAGAAAATGGATGGATGGATGGATGGGAGGGAGAGAGAGAGAGAAAAGGGGAGAGAGAAACAGAGAGAGAGTGAGACAGAGAGCGAGAGACTACCGTTGTGAATGACAAAGGGCTGGCGCTGCAGTGCTACTACTGACCGGCCGTCTGTCGACCGGCCGCCGGTGGAAGAACTGACTACTACTGACCGGCCGTCTGTTGACCAGCCGCCGGTGGAAGTACTGACTACTACTGACCGGCCGTCTGTCGACACAGCCGCCGGTGGAAGTACTGACTACTACTGACCGGCCGTCTGTCGACCGGCCGCCGGTGGAAGTACTGACTACTACTGACCGGCCGTCTGTCGACCGGCCGCCGGTGGAAGTACTGACTACTACTGACCGGCCGTCTGTCGACACAGCCGCCGGTGGAAGTACTGACTACTACTGACCGGCCGTCTGTTGACCAGCCGCCGGTGGAAGTACTGACTACTACTGACCGGCCGTCTGTCGACCAGCCGCCGGTGGAAGTACTGACTACTACTGACCGGCCGTCTGTCGACACAGCCGCCGGTGGAAGTACTGACTACTACTGACCGGCCGTCTGTCGACCGGCCGCCGGTGGAAGTACTGACTACTACTGACCGGCCGTCTGTCGACCGGCCGCCGGTGGAAGTACTGACTACTACTGACCGGCCGTCTGTTGACCAGCCGCTGGTGGAAGCGGGCGACGCGTCCGAACACCTCCTGGCAGTACGAGTGCAGCTCCTCCAGCTCGTCCTCGATCAGCACGGCGTCCGGCGGGGAGCTCTTCTGGATCAGGTTCTCCCCGAACACGATCAGGGCGTCAATCTTGTTGGTGTTCAGGGTGATCTCCTGCTGGAAGCCCTGCAGACAGGGGGGGGAGACCCCATCACACCGTTAGCATCAAAGGGAAATACATTGTATTCTTCATTTCATTCATTTGACTTTCATGTTTAAATGTGATGAAATGATTGTGTTGCTTAGCAACGTCAAGGTGGAAGGAAGTCTCCAGGATGTTTGAAGTGCTAACGAAGGTCAACGGAGGTCAACGGAGGTTAAAGGTCAGCAGACTCACATTCAGCTGCCTCATCTTGTCTTCCACGTCGCTCTCGGAGAAGTGCTCCACGTTGGTGAGCTGGAGGTCCATCTCCGTCAGCCAGACCAGGATCCCCTCCCGGGTCCCCTCGAAGTCTTCCCTCTGGGAGGTGAAGTGCTGCAGGAGCAGAGGTCAGAGGTCAGAATTTAAAACACCGCTTAGATCTGTCTGGAGTAAAACAATCTGTTCGTTTCCAACAAGTCCACGTAGGGAGGAGGTCTGGGAGGAGGACTTTCACCCAGGAGACCGCTGTTAGTGTCCTGTGTGGATAAAGTAGTTCTTGCTTTTTTTTCTTTCCTTTTTCTAATTTTCATTTAAAGCCTAAGAAGTATTTTTGTTGCCTAAACCTGCATTTTGTAGCGTATCTTGTACTTCATGTTTCAAACTGTTTGGTCCACAAGAAAACATGTTTCCCATGAAATGTAATGGAGACGAGATAGAGGGTCGATTTACGATGTGAACCGGGGGCTTAATGGGTCCGGCCGAGGTCGTCCAGCACCAATCGGCTGAGTTCTTTGATTCCTTGCAAACCTTTAAAGCAACACAAACATCCTCCATCTGCCTCGTCACGTCTGAGAGGTGACCTAAATCCCGACGGCTTACAGCCGAGAGCCGACCGCCGGGATCACGCTGCTTTCTGACCGCCCCTTTGATGTGGGCGAGGTCTGTTGCCTTCTGGGTATTGAAGTCCAAACACGTCGACCTCCTGCTGCTGTGTGAGCACGTTTGAATGCTCACCTTGAGTCTGCGGAGGACGGAGGCCACCCTCTTCTGCAGGCCGTCCCACCGCCGGTTCCCCTCCTGCACCAGCACTTTGAGCTTGCTGGCGGCGTCGGTGCGGTTCTCCCGGGCCAGGCGGCGGTACTGTTTGTTCACCAGCTCCAGCTGAGTGAGACGCTCGTGAACCTGCCGCTGAAACGCCTGAGAGAGAGACGGGAGTGTTGAGAGGTGGCGGGAAGTCAGAAAATAATCTGATTTCATGTAAAACAACAGGTTTGATTCATCTGTTGAAGGTCCAGCATGTCATCAACATTTCACGATGTGGAGCCAGTGTTTGGTTTGTTCTGGGTTACCGTAGAAACACGACAGCCAATGAAAACAATAGAAAACATGCGTATTAATATCATATTGCATTTCTGCCAATAGAGCCCCATAAATGCTGCACTGTCCCTTTAAGATGATACGATGGAGAGAATATAAAAACAACGTATATCTGAAGATGATGGGGATGAGACATCTGATTGGTTAGAATCTCTGAGACGTCAGTCGTGTAACGGTGCTGATAAATCCTCGTTGCCGTCCGTAGAGCTGAACCAGCAGACGGGTTTACTTCTTTACTCTGAGTCCATTCTGCCGGTTCGGATCTATAATATTCTCTAATATATAATAATTGATTGACTTACAAAAATATCTTTAAAATCTCTTTCTGGGTTTTGGACCAACGCCCTCTACCCTCCCACAGCTCCCAGTACTCAACCCTGTACAGTATATAGGTCACTGGTCCGCTACGGGATGAAGTGTGTTTAGTCAGCAACACCGACTACACCGGATCCCTGTTGCCGTGGAGATGAGAGTCCAGATTACCAGACGCTAATCTGTGTTTCTAATCCAGATTGATGCATCAAAAGGTTTGTTTCTGTGTCTCAGAGCAACAGGACACCTGGACCTGGACCTGCACCTGCACCTGGAGCTGAACCTGGACCCGAACCTGGAGCTGAACCTGCACCTGCACCTGGACATGGAGCTACCCCTGGACCTGCACCTGGAGCTGAACCTGCACCTGCTTCTTAACTTCATACAACCACTGGACAGATTTCCATTAAATCTGCTGTGAACGTTCATTGTCACCAGAGGATGAATCCTAATGTTTTTGGGCAGTTTCCCGTTACATTTACATTCATGCTCCCAGAGGATTAATCTTTTTTAGCTCCTGGACAAACTTGTTTTTGCCTTCAGGCCTCCCTCTCCACTAGGAGAAACATCTCTCTGCTGACCTCAAACTTCTTGAGCTCCTCCTTGGCGCTGGTGTAGAGGACGTCGGCAGAGTCCGGGGTTGCCGCGGTAACCTCGGCGGTCTTCAGCCAGTCTTCGAAGCGAGAGAAGTCGTCGAGGAACTTACACCAGAGACGCCACGTTTCCTCGATCCTGAGAAAAGCCAGTTGTGTAATGAGGTCACAAACATAGTAAAGACTGAATAGTGAGGTTCCTGTCCGCGGTCCGACCCCCCCACCTCATCCTCCTCTCCATGGACATGGCACAGATGTTCCTCCAGCGGCGGTCCAGGCTGCGGGTGGTCTGCTGGATGGAGTCGTTCTCCGAGTCGCCGCCGCCGCCGCAGGCGTCCGCGTCGTGCAGCAGGACGTCGCAGAGCGTCAGCACCGACGCCACGCTCTCCGTGTGCTGCTCGATGTCCCGCTGCAGGTCCTGCAGGTCCCAAACAAGGTCACATGGTCACACATGCAGCGCAGCTATTGGCTGGTTTTTACTCATCAATACAACGATATGCTTGGAAGGAGATCCAGGCGGTTTAAGGTTCTCCTTTCTGCCTCCTCCTGCTGTAACAGTAATAAGCTTTTAGTCTTTTTTTCATTCCATTTTTTCATGTGTGCGTGTATATGTGTGTGTGTGTGTGTATATGTGTGTGTGCGTGTGTGTGTATATGTGTGTGTGTGTGTATATGTGTGTGTGTGTATATGTGTGTGTGTGTGTGTGTGTATATGTGTGTGCGTGTATGTGTGTGTGCGTGTGTGTGTGTGCGTGTGTGTGTATATGTGTGTGCGTGTATATGTGTGTGTGCGTGTGTGTGTGTGTATATGTGTGTGTGTGTGTGCGTGTGTGTGTGTATATGTGTGTGCGTGTATATGTGTGTGTGTGTGTGTGTGTATATGTGTGTGTGTGTGTATATGTGTGTGTGTATATGTGTGTATATGTGTGTGTGTGTGTGTATATGTGTGTATATGTGTGTAAGTGTGTGTGTGTGTGTGTATATGTGTGTATATGTGTGTGTATATGTGTGTGCGGCTCCCTCTGAAGCCTGACAAGCACTTTTCGTCGGCTCTCGTTTGTTGGAAGTTGGCGATCTCGGGGTTGCCATGGTGACAGATGAAATCCTAAAGAGCCCCTCCACACAGGAGTCATTTCAGCCGTCCTTCAGCCTCTAATGGAGAGGAGGTGCAGCCGGGAGGAGAACCGCGCCGCCTCTCCGACTCACTTCCACCAATTTCACTTATGTGGTTTGCCTGTTTGTCTCCATCTCTCACCGCGCTTCTCTTCCTCTGTTCCTGCAGCTTTTAACCAACGACGTCTCCATGAAGAACTCTGCGTGACGCGTTTGAGGCAGAGCACTTTAAAAGTTAGAAGAAATCTCTGATTTCTTGATGTGGAAACTCAACGTAAGTTCAACTGCAAATACTGGCACAGAAAATAATATTCTAAAATATTATATGAATAGTTCATCATAAAAACGTCTAGAATCCTTTTTACATAAAGACATTTTTACGGCCTTTAAATTCACATGTAATTTAAAAGCACATCTGGAATTCAAAGTTCAGATTTTGGCGCTTCAGTTCACAGTCGAATATTATTCTTTATTATTCTAATATAATTCTTATAAATGCAAAGAAGAAAGAAAGCTTGGCAACTAAATACTTTTCATGCAATAATATCATAAAGCAGCTCTTCAGATTGTTTTGTGGCGTTCTGAGATTTACTTTTTTACTTTATATGTTTGTTAACTCATTCATTTGACTTCCATTCTTGATTCTTCCCACACTGATGGAGATGTTGGTGGAAGGCAGTGAGATATCCCCCGTTGAAGCGTCCACCTCCTCTTGTGCCAGAAGCATTTCTCCTTTTAGTGCAGCCGGTTACAAAATGGACGAGCTGGCTAAAGTAGACCTGCTTTGTTCGCCGTCTCTCAGCCCAGTGGGACCTTCCTCCTCCACCAACACTCCTCCACCTGCAGTTCCCTGACGTTCTACTTTGCAGCACGTTAACATGCTGAGGGCCCCGACAGGGCGGCCCCCACTAAAAGGGTTTGATAACAGGCGAGAGTGAGCTACTTCCTGTCCTAAAAATCCCTAAAAAGGACCACGTGGTGTCTCCCCTCCACCTCCGGGCCATCACAAAGCTTTTAAAGACTTTTTTTAAAGGAAAACACCACCGCATTTCCATACTGAACTATGTTCTGCTCTGATCTTAGACGAGGTGATACATACCTCCCTCTCCTCTGTGCGTGCACTCAATGGCTCTTGCGTGCACTCCGCGCAGCGCTAATTTGCAAGCATGTAGCTTGTCCCAGTATATTCCTGGGATATATATGATATATCCCAGGAATATATATATATATGATGGGATATCATCACTCAAAACATGACGGGACTATATACCTTCTGCTTGTTTTCACAACCCCGTACGATGCACGTTATAACCACGATGTTTGATTGTTCACAAACTATCTTACTACAGCCTGATGCTTCCTCAACTGTGCACAAACTACTACAGGTAGTGCAGGCGACGGCGTGCAGGTCACGTAGGTTCTATTGACGGAAGTAAGAGGGGGAGCGGAGTGATGATATTACTGCGCCGACGTCGAAGTGCTTCCAGTTGTTATTCCGCCATACTATATAGTTATCCTTGTTATTCGCTTAGAAAAATTGGCATGTTTCATTTTGTGTAACCAAACTTGGGTCGTGTAACTACTCACGTAACCGTATTTAAATAGGGACAACGTGGAAGTGCTTGGTCGCTTCTAACTTCACCCCCCTTTGGATCCTAAGGAATATACTGGGACAAGCTACATGCTAGCAAATTAGCGCTGCGCGGAGTGCGCGCAAGAGCCATTGAGTGCACGCACAGAGGAGAGGGAGGTATGTATCACCTCGTCTAACATCAGAGCAGAACATAGTTCAGTATGGAAATGCGGTGGTGTTTTCCTTTAAGGCTGAATCCTCTCTGCTGGCCACCAGGGGGCGACTCCTCTCCGGTTGTATAGAAGTCTATGAGAAAATGGTCCTACTTCTCTCTGCTGGCCACCAGGGGGCGACTCCTCTCTGGTTGTATAGAAGTCTATGAGAAAATGGTCCTACTTCTCTCTGCTGGCCACCAGGGGGCGACTCCTCTCTGGTTGTATAGAAGTCTATGAGAAAATGGTCCTACTTCTCTCTACTGGCCACCAGGGGGCGACTCCTCTCTGGTTGTATAGAAGTCTATGAGAAAATGGTCCTACTTCTCTCTACTGGCCACCAGGGGGCGACTCCTCTCCGGTTGTATAGAAGTCTATGAGAAAATGGTCCTACTTCTCTCTGCTGGCCACCAGGGGGCGACTCCTCTCTGGTTGTATAGAAGTCTATGAGAAAATGGTCCTACTTCTCTCTGCTGGCCACCAGGGGGCGACTCCTCTCTGGTTGTATAGAAGTCTATGAGAAAATGGTCCTACTTCTCTCTTGATGTATTATCTCAGTAAACATTGTAAACATGAGTTTATGGTCTCAATCTCTAGTTTCAAGTCTTCTTCAATCCAGCATGATGTTCATTTAGTACATTATGGTCCATTTAGAGTCCACCAGACCAGAAAGCAGGGGATGCTTTAGGGGGCGGGGCTTACCTGCTGATTGACAGGTTGCTACCACAGCATTGCTTCGCTTCACACACACTTGAATGACTCCTGCCGTTCTTCACCCACCTGCTGCTCGGCCAGTTTCCTCTGGATTTCGTCGCTGTGGCAGACGGTGTAGACGACGGGCGTGGCGAGCTCCGCCTCGATGCGAGACAGCCACGTCCGCAGGTTGCTCATGTTCTTGTCCAGCTGCTGCACCGTCACCAGCGTCTCCTTCAGCTTCCTCACCCTGCGGAGAGGAGGAACAGTTTCCCTGGTCAGAGATCCTGAAGTCTGAGAACTGGTTTCTTCCTCTAAATAGTCTGAAGTCGAGCCGGGACAAACCTGGCAGGATTTCACACGTGATCCCAAACTCATACAAACCTCCTCCTGAGGTGTGACTGCTCTAAAATGGAATTATTAAATAGGTTTCTGCAGCTCCAGCCTCCATTTTCAGCAATTTGGGCATTTTTTCCCCATTATGTTACAGATATTCAGCCCTTTTTCACAGAGCCCCAAAAAACACATGAACTCAAATAGAAAAGGATCCGAGAATCGCTCCGGCCGCCTCGCTGACCGTTACCACGGCGTTCTCACGTAAGGACACACCAGCAGCCGTCACGGCGGCGCTGCAGGCTGACCTACATGTGATGAGCCGGAGAACAGAAACCGCATTCCAGTTCAGCTCTCAGGTCAGTGACCTACATCACATCACCAACCGACACAGGGAGGGTGACACAGCACATAACACAGAGTGTGTGTGTGTGTGTGTGTGTGTGTGTTGACGGTTAAGTCCTTCTGATTGGGTCACCAGTTGGAAAAACGTTAAACCTTTCTGACTCAACGCTCAGAGGAAACTTTGAGGTGAAACATGTTTTGAGATTTTATTTATCTGTTCAGTTCCTGGGTTTGAACCGTGGACCGTATATAAGAGGTGGGCGTAACCATGGTGACGGCATCCGCTGTCAAACCATGGAGTGGTTCAGGACCCTCTGGCACACATGTGGAGCCCTGAATGCACACGTTCCATAAGACTTGAAGGAATTACCCACAAATCATAGCGTCGGGACGTTAAACACGTTGCCACGGGGGAAACAAATCATATGGATCAGTCGGCATCAGCATTCAAGGTGTCCGATGCAACGAGCAGCAACGAGCAGCAACGAGCAGCAACGAGCAGCAACGAGCAGCAACGAGCAGCAACAAGCAGCAACGAGCAGCATCCAACCATCGCCTGCAGTAACAGACTGTATATAGCGGACTAGACGGGGTCCCGGTCCTGGTTTTGGCTCCTGATGACACGTGTGTGTGTGTGTGTGTGTGTTGATGCACATCTACACACACACACACACACACACCAGCTGTCCGAGCTGCCACCTAAATACCGACACACACACACAGACGAGCTGAATCGACTGAATGACTCTGCATGCGTCTCCGTCTGCACTGACAAAGCTCGGCCCATCCCCCCACGCTCCTGCTCTCGGTGCCTCCTCCTCCTCCTCCTCCTCTTTCACAACAAAAGAGTCGATCTGCTCCCCTTTCACCCGTCTGTCTGCTCGGCCTCACGCTGGCCGGTTGCGTCGGGCCATGATGAGGGCAAAAGGTACTTACAGGCTGGCGAGGAGGCGAGTCCACAGTGAAGGCTGATCCGCTACCGAGCGCTACCCCCCCCCCCCCCCCTCCTCCATCCCTCCCCCTCCTCTAGTCTACTCCTCCTCCCTCAAACATCTGGATGCAGTCACAGGTTCACTTGAGGACACGCAGAATCTGGAGCTCCTTTAGAAAATCTGTTTTCAGATTTGTTAATGTGCCGATCATTGGACCGAATTATATTTAGAAATAATAAAGCTTTGACTCTTAGTAATCACACATATAAACATGAAATTTGATTTCCAAAATATATTGAAATTCCACTTTTTATAGACAGATTTCAGATTTAATAAATGTGGATAAACCCCAAAGTTTTAGATCCGTGGTCCTGTGTGATTAAATGTGAAGCTGAGCAGAACAAAGACTTAGAAAAACACTTCACAGGAGTAGAAAAGTGGATATTTGGGCCGGAGACAAACAAACGTCAGGAAAAGTGGAATATCACGTTACGGGAACAAAGGAGCAGAAGCCCGTTAAAGGCGGTCCAGGTCCAGACTACAGGTGCAGCTGTTCCTGGACCAGCAGGGAACCTCAGCGTGGAAAACCTCCATCTGCCACCTTCTTCCATTTCAAATAAGAGCAAGTCGTATATCAGAGGACTGAAGGATGGAGGAGGAGGAGGAGGAGGACACAAGGAAAGAAAACATAAATCTAAAGTCTCTTTCAGACGGGGAATATTGCCGACTTCATCTTTGTTGTCTTTATTCAGAAATGAGCCACAAAGATCATGTGATATCTGACAGCTGGAGCGGCTTCGCGTCTGGAAAACAACTCAAATAAAACTAAAATAGGTAATAATAAATAAACATCTCTATTCTTCAACATCTGCATGTCAGCCGATAAATAACATGTGTGTCAAACAAACGCACGGAAACATGAACTCCATCTCTCGTCTCACGATCCCCGCTTCAAACGCACCAAACCACTGTGAGTCACCACCGTCGCCATGACGACCACATCGACAACCACTTGAAGAGGGAGCAGTGAGCGTTGTCTTAACGTCAGCGTTAAACAAAGAAACAACATGAACTTTAAATAAAACAATGAAAAAGCTGCACTTTAAATCACCGACGCGACAAAAAAAACCCAATCTAAAAACGCCGGCGTGTGACGGTGAATGAAGTGAGAAGGAGTGCGTCTGCTGAACCAGGTGTGAGGAAGAGGAGGGTTGGGGACAATGACAATGAGTGGGAGAGGATGGCGGCCCCCGGGGGCCAAGGGCCACAAAGGCCGGTGTCAGCAGACGGCAGCTGCCGGGCCGGTGACGGAGCACCGGTTTGTTTTGGGGGACAAAGGCGAGCAGCGGGGCCAGAGTCAACGCGTCTAATCCCCCCCCCCGGTGAGTCGGCAGTCAGCGCAGCACGACGACGCTCACAAAAGGCCGAGGGCCGCTGACTCTGGATCAGATCCTCGGCAGCTCCGGCAGGATGTTATCAGAACGGGTGACGCAGCCGGCAACGCCCCCCGAGCCCCCTCTCTCCCTTTGAACCGCACCATAACTGTAGAAGGTTCAGAGACCGAGGTCCTCACAGACTCTGGACCAGAGGAGAACCCCCCCCCCCCCCACCACGTTTATCAGCTTAGAGCCCCCCCCTCCGGTGTATCCCGAGCCACAAATCCCACACTCAATAAAACGATGCATGTTGCACATCGTCACTGATAAGGAATACACCTAAGAATCCGGATCCTGGAGGTCTGGGGGGGCACAGACGGATCCAACAGGTTTAGTCTGAACTAGACTCTCTGAGATAATCAAACCCAACATCAACAGTTTGACGACGGCACATTCCATCACAGACACCAGGCTCATGCCTCAGCGGCGGCTCATTAACCGGCTTAGCCTCGTTGTGGGGGGGGGGGGGGGAATAGTGGCAAATCCACTATTGTGTGTCTCACTCCCTCTCTCCACTCCAGTCCCCCTTCTGCTGTGTAAGACGGAGATCAGGTCTCTGAACCAACAACCCTGTCAGGCATGATAACAATCCTCATCCAGACCTCGTCCCGGTCCAGGATATATACATATATATATATATATATATATATATATATACATATACCGTAGATGACCATTTAGTAGCCCGGGCGTTTAATATGCTAAATCGACTTGGAGCCCAGGCGTTTATAAGAACCAGGCGCGTATTTGCAACAGGCTACAATTTATTTTTGCAATGAGCAGCACCAGACCATCATGCAAAGAACAAGGAGCTCACCATAGCACCATAGCACCACTGGAACAAAACTACTTTTTCCCCCCGACGCATCTTTATTGACATCAGACAATAAATACAAAGACAGTTTGTCTGTGTTACCGCGACACAGGGAGCTGATCAGAGCAGTGTTATGAATGATAACGGAAGGGGGGGTCGATCGCGGTAATTTCAACACTGTATATTAGCGCATTTATCTATATCCCTATATCCCTCAGTCTAGCGCGCCTGTGTTTGTGTGTCTGTGTGTGTGTGTGCGCGCACCTGCATGCGAGAGAGAGAGAGAGAGCGAGAGGAGGGGCTGACTGACAGAAGAGGTGAGAGCCGGTGAAGTGCTGTTAAAAAAAAACTTTTGTTTTCTGTGCAAGGCTATGGTAAACACTTAATCGCCCGGGCGTTTAATTGAACCAGCGTTTATTATGCAAAATGAGGTCGGACCCCGGCGGCTATTAGAGCACAGGCGCGTATTTGTACGCGGGCGATTATTTGGTCATCTACGGTATATATATATATATATATTATCTCACAGCAGAGATCCAGACTCTTAACAAACCTGTATTAGTGGTGCAGAGACCTTGAAGAGACCTCAGTGACCATATGGCTGATCTAAGTCCATTATTCCCACGGAGGATAAGTCCCCCCCCCCCCCGATGGTTTAACCCACCTGGCTCAGAGACAACAGTCCACTCCAACTCTTCTAAACAGGAGAATCACTCTGTCCTGTAATCGTTGAGCACTCCATCCCCCAGCATGCACTCTGCTGCACGGGGACCATAATGAGGGTTCTGTTTGACTACGAGGAAAACCTTCCACCAATGCACCGCTGCTTATCCACACTACACACAGTTCAGCCAGTAGATTCATATGACAGCATCGGTTTCCTCCCGACAGTCCCAGTGTAGAGGCTCTGAGCATCTCAGCAGCTTCCTCTCCTCCGTGGATCTCAACCACACTCGCCTTTATGGATTAATATCACCGTCACTCTGTCGGAGCTCGTTTCCATTTTAATCCTCGGTAGAACAACAGCTGTGATCCGGTTGTCAGTGGACGGTGAACCGGATGATGCAGAGCTGTAAACAACACGTCTGGGATGCTTTGTAACAGAGAACCAACAGGTTTTATGGGACATGAAGACATGTGAGGGGCATTTATGAGGCTGATGATCATCAACACCTTAAAGGACCAACACTCTACAGACTACCTGCTAATCCAGTTTAAATCAAACACATTTCCACCTTCATGCTGCAGCACCAAGTCTGACTTCACCACTTTACAAAGTCTCTAGAAGGGAGACGAGTTGTGAAAAAGTCAGCTACAAGTCAGACTCCCCCCTCCTACCTGGTCTCTGTCCTCCCCGGTCTCCCCCCCTCCCGGTCTCTCCCTCCTACCTGGTCTCTCTCCTCCCCGGTCTCCCCCCCCTCCCGGTCTCTCCCTCCTACCTGGTCTCTGTCCTCCCCGGTCTCCCCCCCTCCCGGTCTCTCTCTCCTACCTGGTCTCTCTCCTCCCCGGTCTCCCCCCCTCCCCGGTCTCCCCCCCTCCCGGTCTCTCCCTCCTACCTGGTCTCTCTCCTCCCCGGTCTCCCCCCCTCCCGGTCTCTCCCTCCTACCTGGTCTCTCTCCTCCCCGGTCTCCCCCCCTCCCGGTCTCTCCCTCCTACCTGGTCTCTGTCCTCCCCGGTCTCCCCCCCTCCCGGTCTCTCCCTCCTACCTGGTCTCTCTCCTCCCCGGTCTCCCCCCCTCCCGGTCTCTCCCTCCTACCTGGTCTCTGTCCTCCCCGGTCTCCCCCCCTCCCGGTCTCTCCCTCCTACCTGGTCTCGATGTGGTCGAACAGATGCTGCCAGCGGTCGTTGATGTCCTTCAGCTCGTCGTTGATCTCCGTCTCCTTCGTCTTGTTGCTGGCGGTGATGAGTTGCTCTCCGAGTTGCTTCAAGTGGGTTTTATTCTCACTGAACAGGTTGATCTCCTCCATGCAGTCCTGGAGAAACACAAGAGGCTCACGTTTAAAACCACCGGTGATTAGGATGATTTAGGATGATGATGATTGAGTGAGGAAGGAACATTCACTGGAAACCTGGAATCAAACCAGAAACAAACTACACTTTTAGAAAGTCTTCATGTCTCAAGAAAACTTTGCTTGTTATCCTTTAATAATAAAAAAAACATGACTTTGTAAGAGACCTCCAGCCAGGAGTCTGTGTGCCCTGCGGGACGCCATATTTAGAGCTTGAAAAGGTTTAACTTAAATAAAGATACAAGTCTGATGAAGTATTTAAATACTGTTTAACCAATTAAGTCTGCTTATGTAGATTGGAACTCACCACATGTAATCTATTACTCGGCTATTTGTCAAGCAAATTCCCTGATTTTTTCCCCAAAACTTTCTGGGTGGAATTACTTTTGCCAAACTTCTCCAGGCCTGGAAACAGATTCCATGACTTTTCCAAGTACCAAACCTGTATAAAAAAAGCTTTAGATGATTTCTATATCGTCACCTTTTTAAAATAATAGTATAATAAATATTATTTTGCCTGAGTCAGCTCATACTCGAAATTTGATTCAGTTTTTTCTGTTTTCTGAAAAACGTGGCCATTATTTTAAGAGGGTGACGATACGTGAACATGTAGAAATTTAGATGGATACATGTTTTCTAAAGACATCCTGTCAACAAAAACAAAAAAAAACAAAGTTTATATTCCATATTTCCTCTCTCGTGTTAACAGCCAATCAACAACCAGCTCATCGGCTCTGAACCATCCAATCAGGAGCTCCCACCTTCTTGAGCTTCTCCACCATCTCCTCGATGTTGAGGTCGGAGTCGTGCGCCACCTTGTTCTCCATCTGCGTCAGCCACTCACACAGCTCCTTGTTCTTCTCGTTGAAGATGATCCAGGCGTTCAGCCGGTCGGCGATCTCCTGCTTACGCAGCGACACCTGGGAGGAGAGACAGACAGTCTCACTGCGTGTCTCACTGCATCTTAAATTAGTCCTGGGATGCACATTTAGCTGACAGCACCTCCTCTCCTCCTCTGCTCACATCGTCAGACGGGAGGAGAGGAGGAATTGTAAATAAAATCCTGCTTTACACTTAAAGGGACTTTATTACGACAGTGTGTCTCTGTCACTTTAAGGACTCTGAAGGCTAGAAGTTCACCTCCAGCAGCACACACACACTTCACCAGGATGCAAACACACACAACAAACACTCAGACAGCAACAAGTGAAAGTGAGCATGATCGCTGCCCCTCCCCCCCCCCAAAAAACACTCATTTCAATACAAAAGCCCTGCAGCCTCTCAGCTCATTACAACATGTCTCTCCTGTCACCATCTGTTCCCCCACAATGCCCCTCACCACCGACCCCCGCCCCCCTTCCACCCGGACCTGTTGGTCTCCTCAAAGTCAAAGATTATTATTTAGAAGAAAAAACTAATATATCATTCAAAAGAGAGAGAAAATGTGAACTAAATGATGCATGTAGAATACTTCAACTTGACTGAATATTTGACTTCAATGAAGAGCTGATGATGAATAGATTCATAATACTGTCTGATATTGTGCAATTGTCATGATATATGCTTAAAAAGCTGGTTTTGATAGGAGATGACAGCCAACATCTGTCTTCCCTGGTGACCCACATTTAACCCCTAAACATGGCGTGACCTCTCACCTTTCACTTTCTATGAATCAAACTGAATGACTGCTTTGATTGGAGCCAGAATCAGTGAAAAGAGCTTGTTGACTTCCATGTTTCAGAGTCTAAATGATAAAGTGAAATCCAAGCGGATGCCAGCCTGTGATTGGAGGACGACCCGGGTCCCGACTCACCTTGAGGCAGAGCTCCTCCCACTGGCAGTGCAGGTGGTCCACCTGCTCCTGCAGCAGCAGGACGTCGTCGGCGATGATGTACTGGGACAGGTCGGTCTTCATGGTGCTCAGCTCCGTCAGGCTCTCGGCCCAGTCCTCCAGGGAGTCCTCGTTCTCCTGCATACCATAACACAGCGAGACCACAGCAGACTGTCAGGGACCCCCCCTCTCACAGCGACTCCCTAATGTCTCTCTCTCCGCCCGGCCCCTTTCTCTCTCCCTCCCTCTCTCGCCCCGCCCACAGAGAGGATTAACGGCTGCAGGCCCGGGGCGGGGGAGGGGTGAGTTAGAGGGGGAGGGGGGGGGGATCAGGGCTGCGACGGGTCAGAGAGGATGAGTTGAGTCAAACCGGTTTCAAACTTGGCTTTGCTCTCCTGGAGGCCATTTGTAGTTCTGTTTCCTGTTTCTCCATCCCATAAACACTCTGGTCGTCATAGTGACAACCCGGTGATGTCGTTCACTATTAGTGTGCATTCCTGTGTGTATCTGTGTCCTGGAATAAACTGCAATAATTTTAAAAGAGGCATTTATGACGGTTAATTGCTATGAAGTGACATGAATACGAGTTTCAATAAGAATAATCTCACATTCAAATAATCCCCGTCCATCAATGCACAGCAGGGTTTAAGACTAAAACCTTAAAGGTGGAGTTTGATTCTTTCAAAATAAAATCATCTAAAGAGTGAAAACGTTTCTGTTTGTCGCTGCCTTTCAGTAACAATATGAACTTCTTATACTGTTATTTCTATTGCTTTTAAATTCTTCTTTTCATTTTTTGCTTTTAATGTTGTTGGTAACGGACTTTAATCGCCTTGTTGTTGAAAGGTGCTAATCAAAACAAACTGCCTTGCCGAATGTTAATAAAATAAATAAATCATTCTGATTCATCTTTCTACAAAAAGGGAAAACATTCCTGACTCAACACATCCTGAACAGCTGCTTTAGAAGCAGAAACAACCTGATTGGTTCCTGAAAATGAGCCAAAGAAGCAACAAGTCATGGAAACAATCTATTAAAACAATTCATCCTCTTTGACTTATGTCTCAGCCATTGGCTCCACCCACTGATGTTTAACTGCTGACTCATCATCATCATCATGAATATGTGATATTACTGTGTTTTCGTGTGAGCAGCTGTCTGCAGATCTACCTGGTTGGACCTCTGGGCGTCCTGCAGCCCGTCGTCGGACTCGGGCATGGACTCGTTCAGTCTGGTCTTCACGTCCTTCAGCTGCAGCATGCTGTCTGCCAGTCCCGCCTCGCAGCGCTCCCACTTCTGAGGGACGACAACACGCCTTCATCAGACCGACGCCACGCTGGGTTCTCTGACAGCTGATTGGCTTTGACGACGAGCGTTACTTCCTGAACGCGTCCTCGTTAATCACAGCCGATGAGATTAACCTCGTCAAGAAGCCACAGGTGACTGACGGATTAGTGAACGGGCCAATCAGGGACAGGCTCAGGGGCATGTGTGTCACACTGCCCCGCCCCCTTTAGGGGAGCAGCAGGTAACACAAACAGATCACTTCATAGGAAGATTGGATCATTTCTCACAAGCCGTTTGAAATAAATATATTGATATACTGTATATATGTTTTTCTTGAGGATTTAAAGTGATAAAGTGACATTTTGATTTATTTTTTGTAAATTTTAAAATATTCCTCCCACAGGCCAAAATTAATTAATATTCCAAATAAAAAAAACTGGATGTTTTCTCTGTTTCACTAAAACATCCATAAAAGTTGTAATTTCATTAATATTTTCCAATTTAATGATTAATCATTTGTCTGTCAAATGTCAAAAACACAGCGAGTCCAAAAGGACATCTTTAAAATGAATATATTATTTAATAAATTAAATAACTCCAAAAAGTCCAAAAAACCCAAATATTAAATTCACAACGACGATGTTAACAGAGCCATGTTTCTCCTGCAGCACTAGAAGCTCTTTGACAACAGACCATTAAACGTGACTGATTTCAGACCCAGTCCCAGTCCCAGACCCAGACCCAGACCAGGACCAGATCCTAATCCTAAAAACCAAGTGAAACCCTAAATATTTGTGATATTAATCACAGTAGATCCGATCAACGTCCAACATTTCAGGGACTCGTGGGCGAGTGAGATCCCAGCTAGACGGATGTCCCTGAACGCATCGCTCCAGCGGAGGTTACCTTGACGATGGCCTCGGTGAGGTCCATCCTGCGACCCAGCAGGCTGTGCAGGTTGTCCCACTCCTCCTGCAGGGCCCCCAGGTCCGCCTGCAGCCGGGTCTGGGTCTGGTCGTCCCCCATGGAGAAGAGCTGGCGGCCCACCTCCAGGGTGTGGATGAAGCTGCACTGGTACCTCTGGAACAGCAGCTCCGTGTGCTGAGGAGACGGGAGGAGAGCAACAATCAGCTGTTCATTGATCAACTCGTTTTTATATCTTCACTCGCGATGATCTATTCAAATCCCGTCTCTTCTGTTCAAAGACAGAGACAGGAAACGCTCGTCTCTTTGTCCTTTGATGGAAATGTAATCAGCGACGGTCGTTCCCAGATCAGCCGTCAGGCAGCAGTTAGTCACGACGTCCATGTTAATGTGACCTGAGAACAGTTCACAGACCTGATTCCCAGGCCTGGAAATATACAGACAACTGTTTGGTTGTTTCTGGAAGTCTGAAATATTATTTTATTTTTAGGGAGAGAGGTGGAAGGTCAAACAGTGTACTCATTTCTTACTCATTATTTGTGTATTATTATTATTTATTCATTCCTTCTTATTTGTCTATTTTACTCTAACAATTAATACCAAGCTGAAGATATTTTTTACAATTATTTTTATTTTGTAAAATTTTCTATAAATGAATCCTCATCAAACTATATAACTCCTCCCACTTCTGTAGGAAAGACACTAAAAACATGTAATGTTACTTTACTTTCTTTGCCAATATTGCTTTTCTTACTTATTTTTACAAACGTATCTCCTCACGTATTCTCCCTGTCGACGCCTCACCTGGAGGACCTGGGGGAGCCTTGAACTCACCTGGAGGTCCTGGAGGGAGCACTGAACTAACCTGGAGGACCTGGAGGGAGCATTGAACTCACCTGGAGGACCTGGAGGGAGCACTGAACTCACCTGGAGGTCCTGGAGGGAGCATTGAACTCACCTGGAGGACCTGGAGGGAGCACTGAACTCACCTGGAGGTCCTGGAGGGAGCGTCTCAGCTGCTGCAGGCTGCAGTGGGCGGGGCCTGCGGGGGGGAGGAGGGTCTGCGTCTCCGACAGGAACCTCTGCAGCTTCCTCAGGCTGCGGCTGTAAAGGTGCCAGTGCTTCACCAGCCCCTCCACCAGGGAGCGCCGCTGGTCCGCCCGCTGCACCGCGCCCTGCCAGTGCTCCCTGAGCTGGGCCAGCTTCAGGATGAAGTCGCTCCTGGAGAAAACGTTGAGGGTGGTCAACGAGGTCAAAGGTTAACTCAAACACACTTGAGAGTCCGGCCTGCTTACCGGTCCTCGATCTCTCCTTTCTGCAGCAGCTGGAGAGCTTCAGTCAGGACCGAGTGGAGGATCTGGTGCGCCACGGAAAGCTCCGCCTGGAACCGCTGAGACACCAGGAGGGCCGGGGTCAGATCTGAGTGTTACTGAGCGTGTGTGTGTTGGCGGAGTGTGATACCTTGTGTGTAGAGAGCTGCTGTCTGAGGCCGGCGTAGGATCCGGCCACGTCCACGGCGAGGCCATCCTCCATCCTCTGCAGGAAGGACATCCAGCTCTCGCACTTCTGCTGGAAGCTCTGCCGCCTCAGCGCCTCCGTCTGCAGCTCGCTGTGCAGCAGCACACGACGCGTCATCTTAAAGCGCCGTTTACTTCACGTTTTACGTTCATGCACGGGTGTGAGATCTGACCTGCAGGCCTCCTCGGCGGCGGCGGCGGTGTCGGCCCAGCAGCGGTTGAGGCGTCGCAGGCGGCGCGCTGCAGCGTCACCCAGCGGCGTCAGGCTGCAGCTCTGCTCGTTCAGCACGTCCAGGTCAGCAGACAGGCCGCTCGGCTCTAGGAGGCCAGACTGGAAACATAGGTTAGATCACCAGGGGGATCACAACAGTCTGGACTTCACGATGGGACATGTTACATATTCTAGTCTCCTCCCCGGTGGACTAAAACCAATTATGCAAAGAAATAATCCCCATCCAACACATCTTCATGGTTATATCTGGAGTCCTAAATATCAGATTTTCTTATATCCTCCTTATCTCCAACCTACGACCAAAACAAATAAACTTCTAAAGAGTTCTGAGATTTCTGGGAAATTGCAAACTTCACACCAACATGAGATGAAAACTCCTTCAAGTGAGGAAACAGAAAGCTCTGGAAAAGCTATAAAATGATCATTAACTATCTTGACAGAATAAGACCATTAAAATCACAATAACTAACTACATGCACGTTTCCAGAAAAGTCCCATCTGCTCCACAAACTCTTATTTCCAACAACGTCCACAGAAAACACAATAAATCTGACACGACAACAAATCCAAGAGCGTCGTGGTCTCACCTGCTCTGCTTTCCCGGCCGCCACTTCCTGCAGACGCTCCCTCCAAAGCTCCAGGTTTCCCTCCAGAGACTCCAGGACGGTTCCGACCTCCTGCAGCCGCTGCAGCTCCTCCTACACGCAGACACGCAGATATCGGACATCCAGGTTAATTTCTAGGTCAGTGTGACACTTAGGTTAGGTAAGCAGTAAGGCTCTGAAAGCAGCCTGAATCAAAGAGCAGGTCCTAGAACATGAATAATCTGGCTAGAATGTAAACTGTTAAAAACAATGAAGCAATGATATGATAAATCATCCACAGGTATTATTTTATTTTATTTCTGAGAGAAGAATCACGGATCACCTGGTCACACATTCAGCTGAGATGTTGGAGCTTCATATGATGTTAATAAAGGAAGAAAGAAAATATTTATACACCTTGTTCTTTTTAGGAAAATATGCCCCTTTATTTTATTTTTCGTTCATCTACTACTTAACAGCAACTTTGTGCACCACTGTGTTTGTATGTATTGAAAAAGTGAATTTAAAAAACTGTATTTTACACTAATAATGTAAAAAGAATCATTGAAACAAAGTTGACAGAAAACCATGTTATTTCCAACAATAATGTAAAAACATGAGGTATGAATGTAACAGGATCCAGTAAAAGGACAACTTCCACTAATCCTCCGTCCACAAATAGACCCGTTCCTCCATGAGGTCGTACCTGCAGGTCACCCAGCTTCCTCGCCACCATCTGTCTGAGCTGCTGAACGCCACGCGACAACATCCTGCTCTCTGATTGGACCAGACCGGCAGCAGCAGGCTCCAGACGACCCACTAAGTCCTTGGAGGCCTCCAGCACCCCCTCCAGGTCAGGGTGCAGGGAGTCCGTCCTCTCCAGGAGAGCCTGGGGACGAGGTGGACCAGGACAAACGGGGACAAACGGGGACAGACATGTAAGTAGGAGGACCGGAGGACTTTCACAGCATGTAGTATTAGTGTTATTATTATTATTATTATTCATTGTATTTATTAGTAGAAGTAGTGAGAAATAAAGAAGATAAAGGCTGCTCTTCAAAAATGGAACTCTGCTATATTAATGTCTTCCTCTGAGGAAGTCAGTGAGATACAGCTGAAAGCTCCAGAACTAACTTTTAAACTGCGTTTGACCAAAATATTAAAAAAACAGAACAAATATATACTTTCATAAATAATCATCAACATGAAAAGCAAAAGCATCTTCGAGCTGATTCGTTCTCTCTCACCTGAACCTTGAGTACGGCGGCGGCGAGCTGCTCCACGGTGACATCATCGGCCGGCGCTCCGCTCAGCGGCGTGATGACATCACTCTGCAGCGTCTGCAGTCGGCGGGACAAAGACGCCGCCAGCCGAGCGTAGACGTCCCACGCCTGCAGGACGCCGCCGCTCCTCTGGAGCTGCCGGTCCAACACCACGGACGCCGCGGCCCAACTGGAGGAGGAGTGGTTCGATTGAGGAGGGTGATGTTGTTTATGTGTGTGTGTGTGTGTGTGTGTGTGTGCGCTGTCCATCTCACCTCTCTCTCCGTCTGTCCATCTGCTCGGCGAGGAGGGCGGCGGCAGCCGGACTGATGGCGTCTCCGAGGGACGCGGCGGTTCCACTCAGCTCGTCCCACTCGGCCGCTGAAGCTCCGGAGTCGTCGTGAAGAAGCTGCTTCGTCACGAAAACGAGATCTGAATGTGAATAATGTTCTTCCTGCACAGAAGCACCTGGTCTACAGGTCTACAGGTCTACATGAGGTCCTCGTACCTGCAGCCTTTCATGGACGTCTCTGTGCGCCTGCAGCGACAGCTGAGGGACGCTGAGGTCCTCCAGAGTCTGAGACGTCCTCGCTGTTTTCAGCATCATCTCCTTCAGCCGCTCCTCCACCCGATCCCACGTCTGCTGGTCCTGGATCAGCCTCCGCCTCACCGAGACCTGCTGTTAAAGGATCCAGCAACAGGGAGGGGAACACAAACATGAAACCATTTCTTACATGTATAATAAAGTATAATAAGTATAATAATGTGTTGCTGACCTGCTGTGTGAGAGCTGCACAGGCCTGCATGGATTCCTCCGTCTGAGAGATGAAATCACAGTTTCCTCCTCCTTCTCTCAGCTGCTGCAGAGCAGCACGCGTCTGTCTGATCTTCTCATCCAGAGCCTGAACGCACCACGAGGAGACGAACAGACAGCCTTTTCAACCTTCACCACTAAAGAATTACGCCTGAAATGGAAAATTCGGTATTTATCGGCTGTTCCGAATGGACGCGACCTCTGACCTCGCAGGTGTCGATGCTCCGTTGCAGCTCCGTCCGGCTGCCGGGTCTCTGAGCCGAACCCATCCAGAGGTTCTGGTCTGCGATCCAGCTGTTGATCCGCTTCAGTCGGGCCTCCCGCTCCTCCCGGCTCCTCAGCTCCATCTCCACCTGTTGGATCTAAACACAACAACAATAACACCAACAAACAACAAACAACAACAACAAACAACAACAACAACACCGACACCAACAAACAACAACAAACAACAACAACACCAACAAACAACAACAAACAACAACAGGTCAGACATTCTGCTGAGTGTCGAAGATTTTAGATGATCAGAGAATATCTTTGCTGAGTTTCACCATTTAGTGAAAGGAAATGTTTGATTATTATGGACTGGGAGACCCAAAAGTGCCGTGGATGCAATCGTGCATGTCACTCTGTCTCCATGACAACCGGGCAAACTCCACAGTTAATGAGTAGCCTTGGGTTTGTTTGCTCGCTGACCTGAGAGTTGAGGGTTTCCTGAAAGCCGAGCCACTGGCGGTTGAGGCGACCCTGCTCCTCTGCAAACCCGTTGTGTTCACGCCGCCCCCTCTGGCCCTCCTCAGTACTGCACGTCGCGTAGTCCAGCGTGGGCCG
Source organism: Eutrigla gurnardus (assembly GCF_963514095.1). Lineage (NCBI taxonomy): Eukaryota > Metazoa > Chordata > Actinopteri > Perciformes > Triglidae > Eutrigla > Eutrigla gurnardus. Next base: position 29,659,880 of record NC_139921.1, read on the forward strand.
ATGGGCCAACATCTCTGTCCGACGCTCCTGAGATGGAGAGAGAGAAGCATGTGAGCTGAGAACGGATCAGTGATGGGACCCTGAAGCAGGATGTTTCTTCTCTCCACCTTGCAGTGGTTGAGGAGCCGCCTCAGATCCACGTTGGGGGACGAGGTCTGGTGGACTCCGCGGCGACGCTCCTCCAGCTGGGACTCGGCAGATCCCAGCCAGACCTGCAGCTCCAGCAGCGCCCCCTGCTGGGTCGACATCTTCATCCATCGCTGAGGTGGAGGAGGAGAGAATTACTTCATTGATATTAAAAATTTACTTTCTACACCAAAAAATATTGTGAGGAAGCGTCTCCACGGGCAACCGATCACGTTCAGGACTGATTTACAAAATGAAATAATGTTACTGGTCTGTAAATGGATCTCTGAGGCTGCACTCATCTCAGGTGAACTGAATGTGTGAGAGACGCACTCATCCGAAATAAGCTTCGAAAAGACATTTGGAGTTGAGAAGGAGGACGAGTAAAGAAAATCTTGAGAACGGCGGGATGAAGATGAAGAGGAGGGGCTGAGAGGAGATGGGAGAAGAGGAAGGTTGGAGGAGAGAGGGAGACAAAAGGAGAGAAAGAGGAGATCTGGAGGAGGAGAATGGCTTCACACCAATAAGAGTGAGGAGAGTCTACAGGATGGCTTTGTGCCGCTCGGTGGGGAGGTTTAAACTAATTGGCACAAAGACGGCAGCGTGCTTTTCTTTCTGCTCTTCACCTGATATGTGAGCACGAAGAAGCAAGAACAGGTCCTCGTAAAAATAAAACCATCAACACAAAAAACTCCACTCATAATCATACAATTTAAAAAGTTACAAATGGAGGATTTGTTGTTTGGATTTTGACACTTCCGGGCCTCTGTAACACACAAAGGGGACACTCCTCCTCACCTGGTGGAGCGTTTGCTGGACTACGGGGACGTCGGCCTGCAGACCGGACCAGTCCAGCTCCGTCTGTCTGAGCTGGGACCGGAGGGAGCAGAGATCTGGGTCCGGAGCCTCGTCGTGGTCTTCGTCCCCGAGCTGGACCAGCTGGGTCCCGGCACCGATCACAGCAACCTGCAGTCCACATCTGGCCTCCAACTCTTTGGTCAAAGCCTGAAATAGAAGGGTTTCATTTTAAATTCTGCTGATGCAGTTGGTTTAAAGAGGGAAAGAAATCCATTAAATTACATTAATTACATTTGCCGGGTGCAGATGGGCCTGATTACCACGAGTAATAATAATAATATAATATAAAGTTAAGTTTAAAATAATCTCCTCAAAATGCTTTAACGCATTTAACTAATGGTATAAAGACAATAAAATTAGACAATAAAAGACAGGAGATCATATATAAAAACAGAGACCATGAAGAATAACTGAATCATGTATCTAAAACATAAATAAATAAATGAGAATGACATTAATGAGGCAGATTAAATCAGATTTTCAGCTGTGACATGGTGGTTGTTTAAAGGGAATCAAATTAACTGTATGTCAGGTTCTTATATTTCTAATAAAGGAGAATATGTAGAGAGTCAATACTGTTATAATAATGCCTTAAAAAGTTTTTCACCTTTACAGTCAAACTTTACTCATAAGAGACTTTAAATACCGTTAAATATACTCCATAACACGTGGACAGACTATAGGAAGCTTTTACCATCGCAGTGTTGCAGAATGAAAGAAGTGAGTGACTCACCACAGCCTGGAGGAAGTGATCCCGCCTCTGTTCAGCATCCGTGACGGACATCTGACTGCACCTGTCAATCAGCTGTCTGGCCCCGCCCATCCAGTCAGCCAGCGCAGCCGAGTCACGCAGAAACCTGTCATTTAGATTCAAGACAAATCAATCTGTATCATATAGATGGATTCATTTTGACTTGATCATCATAATCAAGTGTTTTTTATGTGATGCTGTACACATTTTATGAAAATATGTTATTTTTATTATGCTTTATTGCATTTTGACCTTCCCTGCTTAAAAGAAAATATTGTTATTAAAAACAAATGTAATTAAAACGCAAATAAATAGTCAAATCTAAGCCTTTTAAAGAATATGTGATACATTTAGTGCTTCCTGAACTCTCACCTGCTCCTCAGCTCCCTGTTCCTGTCCACACTGGTGACTTTGTGCTCCACCGTCTTGTGAAGGGCTTTCCATCGGGCCTCCATCTCCCTGGAGGCCACGCCCACCCGGCTGCAGCCCGCCTCCTGCAGCCGGAGCCCCGCCTCCAGCATCCAGCTGAACCGCGCCTCCTTCCCCTCCAGGACGCCGCGCAGCTCCTGTCAGACGGAAAACTTCATAATAAACGCTTATTCACGTTGATTATTGCCCTGATGACAAGTCATTAGCTTAGCTTAGCATAGAGGCTGAAAGCCGCAGCACCGACGAGTCCGATCTCAGGCGAACAGACGTTTCCTACCCGGCAGCAGCGGGGAATATGAAGCTAAATTAAATCTAGTTGGAGGTCTAATAACTCGCATCAGAACATTGTGTCCCCCTACAGAAAACAACCCATTGAATTGTACTTAATGAGTCAATTAGGGTTGTGAGTACACGATGGCGGCGGCAGCGACGAGCAGATGAGTCCTTTAGATGAGCAGAGTGGAACATCGCAGGATGCTAAATCACAAATTATCCCCAGACCGCCAGAAAGAACATATGTATTAATACAAAATATTATATTACCTGGTAGACAGACAGCTCCTCTGATGTCTGCTGCTCAGAATTACCCACCATCTTGGGTAATGAAGTCTCTACGGCCGTCAGCATGGAGTCTGACCAGGCGGCGTCCTCGTCCCACTGAGACCACGTCTGAGATGAAGACAATTCTCTCATGACATCGTTTGAGTTCGCAAAATATCTCAAAACATCAACATCATCAAAAGTCATTTTTCATAAAGAAATGTCAGAAAATGCTGTTTTCAGTCCCTCAAATATGGAGATCTTCTTTTCTCTGTTCTATCATAGATGTCATCACATACAACACACATTTTAAGACCTTTATTCTACATCCAAGCACTTTTCAATCACCACACTAAAACGTTTTCAAGGATTTCCATAGAACCCTGTTTGATGCTCTACCTGTATCACTTCCTGCATCCTGGTCCCGTCCTCCAGTCCACGTCGCTGCAGTCGCTCCACCTCGTCCTGCAGGCCCGTCACTACCCCCTCCCACCTTCGGAGGGTGCCCTCCGGGACTCTGTTGGTGAGGTGCTGCAGGATCCTCACATGATGGCCCAGGAACCGGAAGAACTTCTGATAACAGAAAAGGTGAAAACATTACATCTAGACACCAAAGCGCACCGAGGTGTATTTCGTCCCAGCAGACGGACCGTGTGATCGGCGAGCCGCTGCTGCAGCTGAGCTCCGTCGTGGAGGTCGGCGGGAAGCGGCGGCAGCGTGAGGCGTTCAGAGCCCAGAGCCAGCAGCTCCTCCAGGCTGCAAACCAGCCGCTCGTACTGCTGCTGCAGCTCCACGCTGGTCTTCAGCTCCTCACGGCGGCAGCGAACGCCACCCAGAGAGCCGTCCAGCTCGGCCTGCAACCACAAGTCACACGGGAGGGGGAATGACTTAACATCATGCTGGATTGAAGAAGACTTGAAACTAGAGATTATTACCATAAACTCATGTTTACAATGTTTACTGAGATAATACATCAAGAGAGAAGTAGGACCATTTTCTCATAGACTTCTATACAACCAGAGAGGAGTCGCCCCCTGGTGGCCAGCAGAGAGAAGTAGGACCATTTTCTCATAGACTTCTATACAACCAGAGAGGAGTCGCCCCCTGGTGGCCAGCAGAGAGAAGTAGGACCATTTTCTCATAGACTTCTATACAACCAGAGAGGAGTCGCCCCCTGGTGGCCAGCAGAGAGAAGTAGGACCATTTTCTCATAGACTTCTATACAACCAGAGAGGAGTCGCCCCCTGGTGGCCAGCAGAGAGAAGTAGGACCATTTTCTCATAGACTTCTATACAAGCAGAGAGGAGTCGCCCCCTGGTGGCCAGCAGAGAGAAGTAGGACCATTTTCTCATAGACTTCTATACAAGCAGAGAGGAGTCGCCCCCTGGTGGCCAGCAGAGAGAAGTAGGACCATTTTCTCATAGACTTCTATACAATCAGAGAGGAGTCGCCCCCTGGTGGCCAGCAGAGAGAAGTAGGACCATTTTCTCATAGACTTCTATACAACCAGAGAGGAGTCGCCCCCTGGTGGCCAGCAGAGAGAAGTAGGACCATTTTCTCATAGACTTCTATACAACCAGAGAGGAGTCGCCCCCTGGTGGCCAGCAGAGAGAAGTAGGACCATTTTCTCATAGACTTCTATACAACCAGAGAGGAGTCGCCCCCTGGTGGCCAGCAGAGAGAAGTAGGACCATTTTCTCATAGACTTCTATACAACCAGAGAGGAGTCGCCCCCTGGTGGCCAGCAGAGAGAAGTAGGACCATTTTCTCATAGACTTCTATACAACCAGAGAGGAGTCGCCCCCTGGTGGCCAGCAGAGAGAAGTAGGACCATTTTCTCATAGACTTCTATACAACCAGAGAGGAGTCGCCCCCTGGTGGCCAGCAGAGAGGATGACAGTTTAAAGGCAGTGAACCTACCTGAAGCTGTGAGGCCTGCTGGACGAGGGAGGCGGGCAGGTTGCGTCGGTCGGCCTCCTCCAGCAGCGAGCTCACCTGCTGCTGCATCTCAGCCACGGCCTGGACAACAGACACAGGTACAGACAACAGACACAGGTACGGACAACAGACACAGGTACAGACAACAGACACAGGTACGGACAACAGACACAGGTACGGCTGTCAGTGACACAGTAAAAACACTGGTGCATGAACTCCAGTATTACCTCATTAATAGGTCTATTATTCTATATTTCCCCCCATCGTTTATATACACAACTAATTGAGTCTCTACGTTCTGGGAAAGCCGAAAACGTAGTTTTACATTTACATTTACATTTAGGTCATTTAGCAGACGCTTTTGTCCAAAGCGACTTACAATAAGTACATTTGTCAAAAGAAGGAAACAAAGAAACCACGACGTATCATTGCCGATGCAGTAAGAGCTAAAAATAGAACAAGTGCTAGGTCCTCATCTGAGTAAAGTAGTACTTCAAGAGTAACAGTGCTACGATCCGAGTTTTTTTTTTTTTTTTTTTTTTTTTTTTTTTTTTTTTTTTTTTTGCGGGGGGGGGGGTCGAGGGAGGGTGTTAGTGGGTCATGCTATGTAGAGTCGAGGTGAAGTCTGAACAGGTGAGTCTTGAGCCTTTTTCGGAAGATGGCAAATGACTCTGCTGTCCTGACATTGGTCGGGAGTTCGTTCCACCACTGAGGCGCCAGAACAGAGAAGAGTCTGGACTTTGCTGAGCGACATTTGTTTGATTTCAGCGATGGTGGTACCAGCCGGCCAGCTGAAGTAGAGGAGCGGAGTGCTCGCTTCGGGGCATGAGGTTTGACCAGTGTTTGAAGGTAGGCAGGTGCCGTTCCATTGATGGCCCTGAAGGCCAGTGTCATCGTCTTGAATTGGATGCGTGCTGCAACAGGGAGCCAGTGGAGGTCACGGAGGAGGGGGGTCACGTGGGAGAATTTGGGTAGATTGAAGATAAGGCGTGCTGCAGCGTTCTGGATACGCTGCAATGGTTTAATCGCATAGGCCGGGAGTCCGGCCAGGAGAGAGTTGCAGTAGTCAAGGCGGGAGATGACCAGTGCTTGGACCAAGAGCTGCGTTGCATCCTTTGTGAGGAAGGTCCGAATCCTGCGGATATTGTAGAGGGCAAATCTGCAGGATCGGGCCACAGCAGTGATGTTGGGGGTGCAGGATAGTTGGTCATCGAGGATTACACCCAGGTTCCTCGCAGTTGAGGAAGGAAATACTGTGATGCCCTCAACAGTGACCGACAGGTCCATGCGAGGGCAGTCTTTCCCTGGGATGAAGAGGAGTTCGGTTTTATTCAGGTTAAGCTTGAGGTGATGTGCAGTTGTCCAGACAGAGATGTCAGCCAGACAGTCCGAGATGCGAGTTGCAATGTGAGCGTCAGAGGACGGGGGAAAAGAGAGGAACAGCTGGGTGTCATCAGCGTAGCAATGGTAGGAGAATCCATGCGATGTGATAACAGAACCTAGTGATCTGGTGTATAGTGAGAACAGAAGCGGTCCTAATACTGAGCCTTGAGGGACACCCGTGTCCAGAGAGCAGGGTTTGGACATAGAGCCATTCCATGTGACCTGAAAGGTGCGGTTTGTCAGGTATGATGTAAACCAGGTGAGAGCAGAGTCGGTTATGCCAAGTTCAGCCAGAGTGGAGAGGAGAATTTGGTGGTTGACTGTGTCGAATGCAGCAGATAGGTCAAGGAGAATGAGAACGGAGGAGTTGGATGATATTTTGGCGTCTCGCAGGGACTCGGTCACAGTGAGGAGGGCCGTTTCAGTGGAGTGGGCAGTCCTGAATCCTGATTGGTTAGGGTCTAGGAGGTTCTTCCGCAAGAGATAGGATGACAGTTGGTTGTAGGCAGCACGTTCCAAGGTTTTAGAGAGGAATGAAAGAAGAGATACAGGTCTGTAGCTTTGGATGTCAGTAGCGTCAAGGGTGGGTTTTTTCAGGAGAGGCTTCACGATAGCGGTCTTAAAATCCGCTGGAATGACACCTGAGGTGAGGGAGGAGTTGATCAGGGTGGTGAGGAATGGCAAGATGTCGTGTGAGATGTCCTGGAGAAGAGAGGAGGGAATCGGGTCAAGGGAGCAGGTGGTGGCACGGTTAGATGTAACAAGTGCGTGAACGTCTTCAGAGGTGAGGGGGCTAAAGCTGGTAAGACCATCCGAGTTGAGAGTTGGGGGAGATGTCTTCTGGGAGGGAATAGGCGTGAATGATGAGCTGATGTCATTTACTTTCTTGGTAAAGTAAGTTGCAAAGTCATCGGCAGTAAGGAAGGAAGGGGGCGGAGGGGTAGGAGGGGTGAGGAGGGAAGAGAACATGGAGAAGAGTTTCCTGGGGTTGGAGGCAGAAGAGTTGATCTTTGCCAGGTAGAAGGCAGATTTAGCTGCCGAAACAGTTGAGGTGAAGTCAGAGAGGAGGAGGTGGTAGTGAGCAAGGTCCTCGTGCTGTCCCGATTTCTTCCATTTTCTCTCTGACGCTCGCAACAATGATCTGTTGGTTCGCAGAGGTTCAGACAGCCAGGGAGGGGGGGGAGATGATCGCGCCGGTCGTGCGATTGGGGGACAGAGAGTGTCCAAAGAAGAGGCGAGTGAGGACATCAGGATAGAGGAGGCTTCCTCAGTAGGCATTAAGGAGAACTGTTCCGAGGATGGGAGCGAGGAGATAACAGTTGAGGAGAGAGCGGAGGGAGTGAGGGATTTCAGGTTGCGGCGGCTGGTGACCATTCGAGGCGTAGAGGGGAGGGATGTGGTGGGCTTCATGGGGAGGGAGAAAGTCACAAAGTGGTGGTCGGACACGGTGAGCGGGGTAACAGAGATTGCCGAGATGCCACAGGATCTTGTGAAGACAAGGTCAAGTTGGTTCCCGGCCCGGTGAGTTGGTGGAGAGGGGGAGAGCGTAAGGTCAAATGCGGAAAAGAAGTCGATGAATTCAGATGAGTGTAGCTTTCCCGAGTGGATGTTGAAGTCACCGAGGACGACGAGCGGTGTGCCATCATCAGGGGAGCAGCTCAGGAGGGCATCCATCTCATCCAAAAAGTCACCAAGAGGACCGGGTGGGCGATAGATCACTATGATGTTGAGTTTGAAAGGAATGGTGACAGCGACGGCGTGAAATTCAAGCGTAGATTGGGGTAGGTGGTCGAGAGGAAGGACCTGGTAGGACCATGTGGGTGAGATGAGGAGCCCAGTTCCTCCTCCTCGCCCTGTTCGTCTTGGGGAGTGTGAAAATGAGTAGGCAGTTGAAAGGGCAGCTGGAGTGGCAGTGTTTTCTGGGGTGATCCAGGTCTCTGTGAGGGCCAGGAAGTGGAGAGGCTGCAGGGAGGCATAGGCTGAGATGGTGTCCGCCTTCTTGACTGCAGACTGGCAGTTCCACAGCCCCCCTAGTACTTCAAGTTCCTTACCGGTGGAGATTGGTGGGTAGCAGAGATTGGATGGGTTACAGCCTCGAATGAAGGGAGTTCGGTAAAATCTTCTCCAGTGTGATGTCCTGACTGGGATAAGACACATGGCTGCGAGGGGGGGGGGGGGTTGAGATGTTATACCTACCTCAATGGGCTTCCTCGATGGACTCCCACAGATAGACTCCCTGTGTCTTTGTTCAGCTGTCTTCGTTCTGATGGCCCGACGCTGCAGCTGACGCTGTAGTGACAGCCTTTTAAGTGCTCAATTTACCGCAAGTACTGACTGTGGCTCCTCCTTCCCTCTAATCAAGTCTATTCACTACAGGTGAGCTGGCTCAAACAAGCTGATTGCTCACTTACCATAGACAGCTTCACAAGAAGTTCAACAACAAGCTATCAATACTAGACTAAATGTTACCACTAGCTTTACACACACAATGCCTAAACCCAGCTCTACAATTAGTTTCTGACTTACCAACAAGAGACAAAGCAGCTTCCTTCCTTTCTCCAGACCAAATGTAGTGATAGTAGTAGTAGTACCGGTAGTATTTCTCTTTTATCTCCTTTATTTATTTATTTTTTAACTTTTTATCTAATTATTTTCTTTAATATAACAGAACAAATTGAAAAAGACAATAAAACATTGGTAAAATAATATAACAGAACATTCCCTGACAGAACCCAAGATAATTTTTTTTTTATTTATCTTTTTCTTTGAGCACCTGGAAAAACGCTATACAAAACGTATATATAAGTATTATTATTATTATTATTATTAATAATAATAAAAATAACAATAAATAATAAAATTAAAATAAATACATAACAATAAAGTGATAATAACAAATATTTTTTTTTAATAATAATTCTAAATAAGACAGAAATAATGCTGATGAGATATATGAACACATATAACAAACTAACACCTTTATTAATTAAACTTTTGCTTCCTTAAAGGCCAAGAAGAACTCAAACAAATGCAACCTCTCGACTCAAAGCAGCAACGTAGTTTTGTTAATAAGACTTCTGTGAAACGCCGTGCTAGTTGAGTATTAATGAGGTTTCTAATAATAAATAAATACTAAAGTCACGTCTCCGTTGAAGACCTCGTTACCTGCAGCTGTTTAAGGCCCGGCGCTCCATCGTTAAGTATCTGGTGGACTTCCTGCTGGTTAAAGGTGAAGGCTGCATGCAACTCACTTAGTTGGATCTGTCAAACACACAACACTCCTTTAACCGGCTGCATGCATTAATGTGAATATGTTAGATCAGGTAAAAGTTAATATATATATATATATATATATATAGTTATGACATGTGACCTGTTGCTGTGCGAGATCCTCCTGCAGGTCCGTGAGCTGCTTCCGTCTGCTGCTCAGCGCGGCCTGGACGACAGGAAGCACTCGACACAGGTCGTCCACACACCGCTGAACGCACGCCGACCCCAGGACGCCGCTGACCTTTGACCCCTGAGAGGCCAGCTCGCCACCAAGCGTCCCCAGCTCCGCAGAGATGCTCTGTAAAAGGAAGACGAGGAAGAAGTGCTCGACTGAGTTTGTGTGAATGTATTGTATATTTTCTGTACAACCGGAGAGGAGTCCCCCTGGTGGCCAGCAGAGAAAATGCAGCTTTAAGGCAGCTCTGATCCTCTGGGAACCATGAATGCCTCCACAAACATTTGTAAACGATTCATTCCGGACCGACTCATTTAAAGAGAGGACATCCCAACATGGTTGTCATGGTGATGCCTGACCTGCAGCAGCAGCAGCATCCTCCGCTGAGCGTCATCTTCCTGCGGCGTCCCAGCAGGCCGCTGCAGCAGGTTGTGGATGGAGGACAGCGACAGGGACGCTCCACCAAGCAGGTGGAACAAACCCTCGTCCAGAGTCTGATGGGAGCCGTCCACCGGGGACACCTGGGGGACGGACAGGTGAGTCACACTGTTAAAACTGACGGGGACACCTGGGGGACGGACAGGTGAGTCACACTGTTAAAACTGACGGGGACACCTGGGGGACGGACAGGTGAGTCACACTGTTAAAACTGAAGGGAGCCGTCCACCGGGGACACCTGGGGGACGGACAGGTGAGTCACACTGTTTAAACTGAAGGGAGCCGTCCACCGGGGACACCTGGGGGACGGACAGGTGAGTCACACTGTTAAAACTGACGGGGACACCTGGGGGACGGACAGGTAAGTCACACTGTTAAAACTGAAGGGAGCCGTCCACCGGGGACACCTGGGGGACGGACAGGTGAGTCACACCTAATAATATTTTAAATTGAAAAGAAACTTTTGACGACTAAGGACATCAGAGTGACTTTTTTCTCAAAGGGATGTACAGGGTTTATTATTGTAAAGTGACTCATCATCTAGAAGGGGGTCCTAGCCTCCGTCCAGCAGTCCCACCATACCTGATCCAGGGTCTGCTCTGCGGTGAGTCCCAGCTCTCTCAGCCCACTAATGTAGTTTTGGAGCTCTTTCAGGGTTTGTGTGCCAATCAGGCTTCCTGCTGTTCCCTCGCTGAGTCTCGTCGATGAGTCTGCCACCTTCAGAGAGAGAGAGAGAAGACACATGGGACTCGAATCGCGCTCTGCGGGACGCCCGAAAACACCAAAGACACAACAAAGTGCCTTCTGCCTCCAAAGGAGGTGATAATCAAGCGCAGTGAGGAACACTCATTTTCCCCCTTTTCCTCTTTTTTTTTTGTATTTTCAAAGTGATAATCAAGCTCTTCAGCTCCTTGCCTCCTCGGAGGGAGGAAGCAGCCAGTGCTCCTCCAGAGCCAGCAGCCGGCTGTGAAGGCGAGTCCACTTCATCAGGGCCGAGTCCTCCTCCGCGGCGGCCTCAGCAGGAGGGAACCTGCAGGCGGCGAAGAGGGGGGAATTAACACTTCATCTCTTTCTTCTGGAGGCGAGAGCTCCAGGTTTTTAGGTTTCAGTCCATTCATCTCGAGCAAAATTGGCAAATTAAGTTCAAAATCGAATTGCACCGATTGGACGAATCAAACAATCGGAGACGTGAGAAGATAAATTAGGAAAATTGAGTTTTGGCGGTTTTGAAGCTCGGAGGGAGAACTTCTGTTTTGTCTTATTTTATATTTTGTCTTGTTGTGTCGCAGAAACTGATGCTTATTTCTCCAAGTGAGAACAAGTTGATTTGTTTTGAATTTTTAAACAGAATTTTAAAAATACAAATAAAAGAAAAAACACTCGTATTGTGCAGGGAAACAAAGAGACAGACATACTAAAATATATAATATACATGATACACTCTGTAATGTATTTCACACGGTAAAGATGAATATTCCAGAGTGATGCTGCATGGCGTTACCATGGTGACAGCTGGCCGTGCTCCTCTGCTTCCTGGCTGTGGAGGCGGGGCCTGCTGCCCTGCCTGGCGATGGCCTGAGTCAGTCCTCTCTGTTCACTCAGCTCCTGCTCCAACGCCTGCACCACAACCAGCAGGTTATTACAATACAAGTATGGATCACTGATTATCAATCAATAAGTCAGCTCATTGAAAAATATTCTATATGTGGTTTCGGCTCAATTTGAACGTGCGTCTGGATTTACTGCTGGAAGGCGACAAACGAGGGTAACTATCTTGAATTTATGTGTTTTTCTAGTTTTCACGAGTCTGATGACATGGAGAGAATAAAACATCAATATTGGGATTTATGATTTTCCAGATACCTTATTGATTTTAGTCGTGACAATGGTATTGTGCAGATTGGAACCAGATTTACTTCCTATTAATTATTTATTCTATAATGATTCCTTTCTATGAAGCCCTTTTTGACGCTGATGTGAGGTTATATTTCTGAGGAGAGTTTCAGTGTCTCACGTTGGTCCAATGAAGCTCCAACGATCACATTTAATGATTTGATGAAGAGTCCGGTACCTTCTGCTGCTGCAGGCTGCTCTGTCTGATCAGCTTGTTTCTCGGCGACGAGAAGATCTCCTGAACGCTGCTGCTGCGCTTCAACTTGGACTGCAGGTGGCGCTCTGGCCGAGGCAGCGACTTCTGAGGAAGAGGAAGAGGGAGACACAGTTTGAGAATATGTGATCGTGCTCATCGGACCTGAGGATTCGAGACTTGGATGGATTTAAACTGAACCCCGGAGGTACAGACGGACCTGGTCTGGTGGACCCGGGCTGGGTCTCTCCTCTCCCTGGCGGTCCTGCAGCAGCCGTTGGAAGGAGACCAGACTGGACTTCAGGAGATCCAGTTTGGAGGAGAGCTGCTCTGCTGCTTCATCCTGCTGCCGGCCGGCCGGCCGGTCGGCGGTGTGTCCGAGCACCGCCAGGCTGGCGACCCTCTGCTCGATCTCCACGAACATCTCCTACACACCAACACACGCCGTTACTGTTTAACATGGGTGTTTATGTAGGGAAGCCTGGACAGGCACGTGACAAATTAGCTTTATTTTAATTTTGAAATAAAGCTGCAAGCAGAGACCAACGGGTTTCGAATGAAAGTGCAATAATTCATCCCACAAGAGGCTGCGACAAACGGTTCATGAGTTATGAAAGAGGCGGAGCTTATGTGTCGGGGGTGGTGCAAAAACAATAGGTGCATTTTTTTAACATATTTTTAAGCTCCTTAATATACATATATATATAAATACAGATTTTTTTTCTCCATTGTGAAACAGGTGGAAAATGTTGTAATACTCATTGTGGCCACAAGAGGCAGAAGTGCACTTTGAACCCCATGTAGAAAATAGGACTAAAAGTGTTCAATGTTTTCTTCCAGGTGAGCTTTATTTCATCCAAATGAATGATTTCAGTCATCTTGTTGTTGTCCCCTTGTGGCCAAAATTAGTATTACAACAACAAAAACTAAACAACAATAACAACAAAAAAATGATCCTGGCAAAAACTTTTTTTCACCTTTTCCACAGATGAAATTTAAAAAATATATAATTTAGAACAAATATCCTTGTGAAACCTTTTTACACCGATTTTTAAATCATGAAAACTATTTGGATCAGAAAGAAAAGGAAAAAAGGACATTCGTTTGGCCTCTCAGGGCTTCCGTACGACTGCGTGGCAAAAGATGGAGTTTTTGCTCTTCACCAGATTTGAATGGGAGACGAGATAAAAAAGACAAAGCTCCATTCAAATATGACATGTGACCATGTGACGGGTTGAACCTCTATAACTTTAATGGCGGCTCTGGTTTCTCGCTGCGGAAACCAGCTGCCACAACTTTGAATGAAGAGACAATAATGAGTTGGTGAGGGCGTGTCTATTCACTGGAAACTATTATATCACAGAAACAAACAGATCCTCAACCAACAAACATCCACATGAACTCCAGCAGTGAGATTTTACTGAACGGAGAATCAGCCAGCAGACCTGCTTCCATGCAGAACTCGGAAATATATACTCAAGTCATTTAGACTTTTTTGACTGACTTTTTTTCCACATTTTACATTCAACATGCTGGTAAAATATGAATATAGTAGTGTCATAGTAATGACTTTCAGAGACTTTGCTCAGCTTGTATGACGGCGTGGAAAGCATAAAAATAATATTTCAATGTGATATATTGATATTGTTATTCTTGCAAAAAATAATAATCGATAATAGTTGAACCCGTCCACAATTTCTATGAAATTATTACGACTATGACTGTTGCTTAGTCACATGGATGTTTTAATAAATTTGTCTTCACCAAAATAAAGTCTTACTTGATTTTCCAACAGAAAACAAAGGTGGTGTTACTTATTTTCACATTAACTGACCAAACACACAGTCAAACATCCAACACACATTAGGAGTTCATTAGTCTGACAGTAACCATGGCAACACAGCCTCCGCTGCACACCTGCAGCCTGTTCTCTTGACTGTTTATTTTGGCGGGGTTCAAACATTCGGTGAGTCGGACTCGTGAAGTCTTCGCCCTCAATGCAAATACCAGCAGCTGATCTGGGAACAGCGTCCCGATGTGTCAACACAGGATGACCCATGACATTTATAAACACATCAACGACGTTGGTATAGAGCGAGACAGCCGCGGTGCATTCTGGGACGCCGTCTACGAGACGTTTGAGTTGAGATTACTTTCCCTTTCCTCCGGCGGTTTGACAAACAGTCATAAAGCCTTCCTGACTTTTAGATACAAATGTGATGTCATTTCTTATTTGAAAGGTATTCTGACAAAAACATGAAGGACATGAAGGATTCCTGAACTACAAGGAAGTACACACGCCAAATATTTGAATATGAGACTTGTGTTGACGACACTGTGGGGATTATCACGTTATCAGGACGGAGATCGTAAAAACAGACAGCCTGAACACTGAACTGAGTCCAAGCTGTCAGACAGGCAGGCAGGCAGACAGACAGACAGGCAGGCAGTCAGGCAGACATGAATGTGTGACTCATGTGAGAGGCAACAAACCAGCATAGCAACATTTTGCCAGATCTGACATGGTCAGCAATAATTTGGAAATGATTCATAAGTCGTTGCACAATGTTGGACAAATAAACTATAATTATAACAATTAGCTTCTCGGAGCACAAAGACCCAACCGGAGGAGGATGATGATTTTTGACGTCTGAGGCTGTGACTTTACTCTGAATCGGTGTTCCTGTTATTTAAACCGAGTTTAAAGTCGACTCTCTTCCTGAGGAAAGTTTTTTTTTTTTAAATAATCCTACAAAATGAGACAAAACGTACGGAAGCCCCGAGAGGCCAAGAGAAAAAAAAAAAATCTGAGTCTGATCTAAATTAGTTCCTCTCATGTGTTTATGATTTAAGAAGTTCCTTTTTTCCAGGTGAAAAAAAAGTCCTAGCAGGTGAATTTCTTTGTGTTTGTTGTTGTTATACTCATTTCGGCCACAGGAAGCTGAATTGCACGTTTTCTTCCAGGTGAGTTTTAATCTCTCCATGTTCTCCAAACAGAAGCTCTATATATTGTGTGTTAGCATGTTATTTAACACGTCGTTTTGGGGCTAAAAATCTATTTTAATCTGCCGTCAGAGAAAACATAAATTCTGTTAGTCCTGTTAAGTAACATTATTTGGTATTTTCACAGATTCATTCGCCGCTTCATTCTGAGCTTCCTGATATTGTTGAATAACTTATTATTATTATTTATATATTATTATTTTTAATCAGACAGAGCCCAGGAAGCATCCATTTACAATCTGCAGGATGGGGGGTTTGATTTGGTTAAGTCTGTCTGGGCTGCTAAAAAGGGGGCGGGGCTTACCTGGCAGGTGAGCAGCCTCTGCTCCACGTCGTCCTGCATGCCGGACGGACCGGCCGCTCCGCCGGCTTCCAGGCTCCCCCGGGCTTTCTGCAGCCACAGCTCCAGCTGGCCGACCCTCTCCATGCACACGTGGAGGACTCCCTCAGGGGGGCGGAGCCCTGGCCGGGGGTCCTCAGGGGCCTGGGACACAAACACAACACACCCGGCTGAACCTCTCGTGAAGGAGAGGGGGGAGGAAGAGGAGAGCTGCAGCTTTAAGTTCCTGTCACACCTCCAGCCTCTTTGGTTTCTCTTCCCTTTCTCTCCCTCTCTCCTCCACCCGCCGGCGGCACAAACTACTTCCTGGAACGCCGGCGGCGACGCTTCAGTCACAGGAGTGAGAGAGAAAGGGGGAGGAGCCAGGGGAGCAGTAAACACAGCACACAAACACACTTCCTGCTTCTGTCAATCATCTGATCTTTACTTTATGTTTGAGTGTTTCCTCACCTTCTTTAACCTTCTTAGACTCCTGCTCACGTTTCAGAGTGAATTATGGAAGGTTTTGCACAAAAAAATAAGAGCAAATTCACAGTGAATGTGGGTTTGAAGCAGCTTTAACAGGATGTGAACGCCAAGAGTCAACACACCTGCTTTTAATGTCATTTGATCAGGCATTTATTTCACTGACTGAAGTCTAATGTGAATTTAGAGCGCTCTATTTGGTACAGGAGAACATTTTTGGTTCATAATTTGTCTCATTTGTCTGTTTTTGTCCAGACGAAACTATTTTAGCGACTTCTACCTTTAAAAATGTATTCTTTCATATATCAAATCAATGTCAAGTGAGGAACACATTCTTCTCCAAGTCTGATCTAAATGGTTATTATTGAAAAACAAAAAGGGTTTGCTTAGAAAATCCTTCTACATTTTTCTGTCGAACAGGCGAGAAAATAGATGAAACCATGGGAGATTGTTTTTTCTTTTCTGCACACTCGAAACACAAGGTGCATGAAGAAGTAATGGTGCACTTCAGCCTCTTGTGGCTGAAATGAATATTACAACTTTTTTTTGCCTGTTCTTAAGAGCACAAATGAGTACATTTAGGCAACAAATTAAGCATTTAAAAAGCACAAATGAGTGATTTTAGGCCATAAATCCAAACTAATTTGAATAATTAAAGAAATACTCTTGATACTGTCTAGACTTTGAGGTCTGTTTATGAATACAAATTCCCAAATTAAACTACAAAATGCATTAGAGTTAAATGTCAGTGACAGAAATAGAGCATTCGCCAGGCTTGATACGATCAGAGTTATTTCTGTGCATCCCGACTCGGTTAGAGGGTTAGGGGGCTTTATGTGTGTGTCATGCTGTTATATGATTTATTTTTATTTTGCTTGGCTGCAGGACGCAGACCCTCAAAGCTGCAGTCTGAATGTGCGGGCGGAGGAGGACGGAGGCATTTGGTGATATTCTATTCCGATAAGATATATCATGATATACAGTTATTTATTACCTTATTTTGTCTGTTTTATACAAACAGATGAAGTTTTCACTCAGTTCATCTCCAAACATACAGACGGACTCCATCTTTATTTTGATCAACCTCACCAGAAAAAACAGTGCCATCTAGTGGACTGGAGAAGCAACTGTTACCTAAAGGTTTAACTTGTATTTTCAACATTAATAGTTTACAGTACAGGAGTGTGTTCAAGTGTGTGTGTGTGTGTATATATATATATATAAACTGTGTATGTCTTTAACCCCTCCCCCCTCCATGCAAGCCCCGCCCCCTCTGTCCTTTCAGAGCTCCCGACACAGAAAGAGAGACGGAGGAGTGGATCACTGTTGTGGGTTTATTTGTATTTGTGCTCATGTTTGGATATGTAGACAGAATGGAAAGACAAAAGTGGACAAATGTACAAGTACAAGTACATGCCAAGAGTAATTGTAAGACATATCAGTACCGCTGCTTCCAGCTGAAAACCTTGTATCTCCAATAATGGATTCTTTTTAGTTATTATCATACTTTGATTGACGTTATTGAAATTATAAATAAGCCCGTACAAATCTTTGCCCTTTATTTTGAAAGTGAAATTATGTTTTTAATTGAGTATAACCCCTGGGTCCCCGTAGGCCTGTGAGAGTTACGTGGTTTTCACCTGCCAACAGCAGCTTGTTAATCAGTAATCATGTCAAACCAGTGCATTTTCATGGCCAGCAGTCGTCTAAGAAAAACGCTGACTCTCTTCAGTACAGAATCTGCAGCGTGAAAGTAAATCTGAGGATTCATAACAACGTGGGCATCTTTCTCCCAGCTGAGCTCCTGCTGCCAGGCAGCGACATCACCAACAAAATCATTACTCAGTTAATCAACTCTGTAAACAACAATTTATTATCACGTTCAAGCTTATGGAAATTCAAATGGCAGATGCAAGTAAGCAAGCAACTTTATTTCAACAAATATGCTCTGCAGGTTGCTGGTAAATGAGCTCAGATCGTATATGAAAGGTCAACAATCAAAGTTTGAACTAACGTAAACCACCATTCCCTACGTCAACATTAGTAAACATGGTTCACAAAATATGTCTAATAGTACACTTTTTATTCTGCCTTTTATATAAAAAAATTTGATTAACCCATCAGAATTACGGTCCATGCAAAACGCTCATCAATGACCAAAAGCATGCTTAATACGAGCAGTGTGCCGCCCGTTTCTGGTTAAATCCTGGTTAAATAGGAAACCACTTCCCACACAATGTGCCGAGTCATCTTGAAGCACACGGAGGACGGACAAGTCCTTCATGTGGACTCACAAGTCATTCAGGAAAAGCACATATTTGGCTGACATCAATTTTTTTTACTAATGCAGTGAAATTCAGAAACCACTTTCTGGAACTCTCTGCCATGTAAATGCACTGAAATTTGAGACATTTCCAGAAGAAGATAAGAGATTGGTTTGGTTGTAGAGGAAAACGGTTCTAGAAAGAGCCGAAAGCAAGTTCCAGGTCTTGTTCTACGAGGATTCTAGAGGACACAAGAAGAAAACTGGCATTCTAGGTTTGGTTCTAGAAGATGTTTTGTTGTGGAACAAAGCATTGGTTAAGAAAGAGATCAGGAGCTCTACAGCTGGCTCTGCCAGACATGTTGATCTCTAGATCCGAGTGTAGAAGAAGGGGGAGTAAAGCAGGAGTTCCAGAGCTTGTTTTAGAACTCTAGAAAACACTAGAAGAAATTGCCATTTGGTTCTAGAAGATGTGAGGAGTTTGGATGTTTCGTTGTGGAAAGAAGCAAAAAATGTTGAGCTCTAGATTTGAGTGTTCTAGGAGAAGTATCGTAGGAGTTCCAGGGCTTGTTCTAGAAGACTCTAGATGAAGCCTTCAAATGGAGGCTTGGCTCTAGAAGACACTGTTTTATATGGTTGGGTCTTTTAGACCTTTAGACTTAAACTTGAATCCTAGATTTCTAGAAAACACTCCATTTGACCATTCTAGAAGAACAGGGAAGCCTGATTCTAGATGAGTTCAAAGGCTGTAGAAGAAGTTGGGAAATCTATGATTGGTTGTAAACATTGGTGTTCTAGGCTCTAGAAGGAATGACAGGTCTGAATGGGGATTCTGTGGTAGGTTCTAGAAAAGGCCTGGTTCTCCGGGATTGGTTTCAGAGTGAATGGGAGTTCTTGGATTGGCTCGAGAGAAAAACATTGAGAAAAGTCTTGAAGAGGCAGCTCTCCTCTAGAGTTGGGCTTTCTGCACACGGCTCTAGAAGAGGCTGGCAGTTGAAGGTTTAGACCGAAGAAGAGGTGAGAAGATCTACTGGTACGGGTTCTAGATCTAGGAGACTACACATCTCTGCTGGGGCCCAGAGTCGGACTTGGAGGCTGTGTTTACCATGCTCTCGGCCTGGGACTGAGTTCTGACTGTGCCCCGGGGTTCTGAAAAGGCTTCAGATGAACTTGCTTCTGGAGTGTCAGAGGGAACCTGAACATCCTGAAGAAACATGAGCAGGGTTAGACGATCAGTCAGGTCAGTCAGTTAAACACATTTAGTCTTTAGGACTCACACAGTTACTCAAACACTCGGTTACGGAATTATATTACATCATGTTATTGACATTGTGTTGTTATCGAAGTTCTTTCATCTGTTGTTGGAAAGCAAATTCACTTATTAATACCTACAAAGATGTTGACAAAAGTATGTGTTTTGTAGTACAGTACAGGCATGCGGCTGAATGTTTAAATCACAATACTACAAGCAACTTAAAAAAACAAAGGTCCTCCAAAAACCTATTATTGGGATTACTCAGAAGATAAGGCCAGCGAGTGTCTATATTTTTGTTTAAAAATGTATTGTTTTCTGTTCTGTGGCACTCAGCCACTCCCACTCCTTTTAAAATGATACATAATTTCATAAAGTGAAGATTTGCCACCTTTTTATATCGATATCCAATCAGAGTTGATGGAACATGTAGTCAATTGAAGCATTACATCCCAAGTGCTGCTAATATTGACCAAGAAAGCAGAGTTGTCCTGCTTGCGGAGCCGTGTTGGCAGTGCCTACATGTACCAGGATGCATTGCGTTTCAACAGTTTTTGGACATGTTAGCAGGATCATTGCTGGTTTTGGTGTTTTGATTAGATGTGTTGCCGGTGTGAAAACAGAATGATATTCCCAGACCTTGAAAACCGAGTATATAATATTTCCTGAGGAAGTCTGACAGTGAGATGAGTTACCTGTCCATCGTCTCCGGTCTGTTCGGAGCTTTGTGCCGTTAAACCTCCGCTCTCCTCTGGAACAACAACAGCCGGGACCTAACACAAACAACGACATGCATTTAAAACGTCTGTGAACAACCAAACCAAAATATTAAGCGGCTGAAAGAGACAACAATGTTGATAGACGAGCAAAACAGACTTTCGTTCATCTACAGTGCTGTCACACAAGGAGGCAGAACTAAATCCAGAAACAGATGTGCAGGGAGGTTTGCAGTGATTGTAAGTTGTTTTAATGATCAGGAATCAGCTGATATGACGAGTAGGGGATGGTAGTAGAGGGGAGGGAGGGGAGGGAGCAGAGTGACCCAGGTTTAAAATGAATCACATGGTCCCGTGTGTATTATTATTATAATAAATGAGTTAGGTTTGGACATGTTCCTGTAAGTACATGACCTTGGGTCACAAGGAATCCTGGAATCAGAGGAAGGACGGAGAGAGAGAACAGAATGTGTGAAGGTTTTTTTTCCTCAGCAGCTGGAGATCTTGGTTACCTCCGGCGACGCGGCCAGGAAAGCATCCCAGAGCCACCATAAAACACCTCCTCCACCTTCTTCCACTCTCTGCTCCTGACTCCCTGTTCTCTGTGAGGCTTCTGCAGCCGGGAGCACCACCCTCTGCTGACACGGAGACAGGCTCATGTGCAGTCACACGGGTGGGGGGGGGGGGTCAAAGGTCAAAGGTGCATCTGGAACACGGAGCTGCAGGCCGGATGTTTGCTTTTTGCACTAAAACTAGCGACGATGTACGTTTTCTACACTTAACCTCTGAAAGAGAGGGTGCGTGTTAAAACCAGGGTTTTTCAAACATTTTGGATCAGGGAAAAAATAAATTATACACTTATCCTGTATTTTTATAACATTATACCAAATTGAAAAAATCGCAATTGAATTTTTGGGAATAATTTCCCTCCAAATTCAGCCGGTTTAAAATCTCCCAGAGAATGTCACCAGTAACTTCTTCCCGTGTTTGAGTTCACAGCAAACGCCAAACGGCAGCTCGATGTCCCGTCATCTGCACCTTCACCAGCAGGTGTCATCTCATAATCATGCCTAAGGGTGCTCCCATCAGAGGTTTAGGGGCCGCAGGCAGCAGGACTCTGGTTGTGGAATACTGTTTCATTGTTTGATGTAATGAGATGTTGCTTTCTTTTATGGGAATTTTCTTATGTTTGTTTTAATTCTTTTATGGGAATTTTCTTATGTTTGTTTTAAATGTTTGTTGTTCTTTTTTATGAAACTCTTTTAAGTTGCCGCCTTCAAAAACATTATCTCAACGGGAGTTTTTAAAATCAGCCGATTGATAGGAGCACCCTTTAGTGATTTCCAACAGAAGAAACATGGAAGTATTAAGCATGCAGGGGAACACAAAACATAACATTAACAATATGTTATAAACATGTGGAGGATTGGGTTAGCGGACATGTTAGTAGCAGTCAGTCTACACGTATAAGAGGCAGCCGTCAACACGGCAGCTGGAGAATATTTCACATTTTTTAGTGATGCTAATTTCATGTAAATGACAAAACAGTTTCTTTCAGTGTTGATTATAGTAAGTAAGTATATTTTTCAAGAGCTGAACATCATAAAATGCTTAATTAAAAAACACACACAAAAAAACAAGTCTACCGACGGAAAACCAGATGGACGGCTCCCCCGGCTTCCTTACCTGAGTGCCCTCGGGGGTCTCTGACCGTCTCTGTCCAGGTGAGGATCTCGGTTCAGGTGTGAACCGTCTCGGTCCAGGTGAGGACACTCTCTGTCCAGGTGCAGGTGAGGACCCTCTCTGTCCAGGTGCAGGTGAGGACCCTCTCTGTCCAGGTGCAGGTGAGGACACTCTCTGTTCAGGTGTGAACCGTCCCGGTCCAGGTGAGGACCCTCTCTGTTCAGGTGCAGGTGAGGACCCTCTCTGTTCAGGTGTGAACCGTCTCGGTCCAGGTGAGGACCCTCTCTGTCCAGGTGCAGGTGAGGACCCTCTCTGTCCAGGTGCAGGTGAGGACACTCTCTGTCCAGGTGCAGGTGAGGACCCTCTCTGTTCAGGTGCAGGTGAGGACCCTCTCTGTCCAGGTCCAGGTGAGGACCCTCTCTGTTCAGGTGTGAACCGTCTCGGTCCAGGTGAGGACCCTCTCTGTTCAGGTGCAGGTGAGGACCCTCTCTGTCCAGGTCCAGGTGAGGACCCTCTCTGTTCAGGTGTGAACCGTCTCGGTCCAGGTGAGGACCCTCTCTGTTCAGGTGCAGGTGAGGACCCTCTCTGTCCAGGTGAGGACACTCTCTGTTCAGGTGAGAACCGTCTCGGTTCAGGTGAGGATCTCGGTTCAGGTGTGAACCGTCCTGGTTCAGGTGTGAACCGTCTCGGTCCAGGTGAGGACCCTCTAGGTTCAGGTGAGGACCCCTCTCTCGCCTGCTGGGCTGACGGAGGTTTGGTTTGGACCGGAGTCGGAGGCTGCTGGATGAACAGAGCAGGGACCCTCTGCAAGAAGAGAGATTGGGGTTCAGTTAGAGCCGCTTCCGAGTCTGAGTACCTGACTGACTGACTGGTTGCCTGACTGACTCACCTTCTCCAGTTCCAGCAGCACGGTCTGGAGCTGGTCCACGATAGCAAAGACAACCAGAGTCTCTTCAGCATTCTCAGGAAGACAAAGTCCTGGTTTACACTTCTGGATCTCAGCAACGGTCCGCCTCATGTACTGGATCCTCTGGTCGATCTCCTGTACACAGGAGGAGGAGGAGGAGGAGGAGGAGGAGGAGAAAAACAGATAGTCATTGGTATTTCTGGCTGAGCAGTTCACAAACGTTCCTGAATTTAGTCTTTTCTTCTAGGGACACTCAAAACCATATTGCTCTCGAATGACCACGTCTCACCTTGAAGCGGTTTTCTCTGGGGCTGGGGAAAGACTCCGGAGACGTTAACAAGGTCCTGATCTCAGTCACGTTATTCTCCATCCGTCTCACTTCAATCTCAATGGCTTCCACCTCCTAGACAACGAGAGATCAATCCATAAATACATGAACATAAATAAATGAAATGAAAAAAAGAGTGAGATCTTCGACCCACAGCGGCAGCGTGACCCAGCTGAGACAGAGGAGCGGTGAAGCTGTCCTGAACGACGGCCACCTGTCGATCGGCTTCCACCAGCTGATCCTGGAGAGACGCCACGTCGCAAACCTGCGACATTTCCTTCAGGACCGAGCCGAAGCCCTGCAGAGTGGTTCGGATCTGTGCCGAGTCGTCCAGCACCATCTACGACGAATTCATGTGAACAAACGTGGAGATATTCAGGTTTGATTTTCTCACAGCCAAGAACTCTCCACAAAGAGTATTTCAACAATGTAATGCGCGGTATAGAGAGAGTTGAAAGGTCACAGCGGACCGACCTGCAGCGTGTGAACGTGGCCGCTCAGGCATTTAGACGTGGTGTAGACGCAGGGCGTGGCGAGCCACGACTTCGCCTCGGCCATCCAGCTCTTGGAGCTGCTGATCATCTCCTGGTGCTCCTGAAGCCACGTGTGCATCTGACCACCAACACAGACCAGAGTTACGTTTAAAACAAGAACCAACTGTGTGTGAACACTGTGTGCACACTCATGTATTTTAGCTAGGTAAAGCTAATTCGTCGATTTGATGGTAGACAGAACACATTATAAAAAAATATAAACATAGTTAATTGGCCATTCGGGACATCAAAATGTTGCCGATCCTGTTCTACGATCTGTGATCGTTTGTCTAGTAACTTTATAAAAAATGCAAAAGAATTGCATTATTGATGTTCTTGTGAAAACAAATAATGATGTGACAGTGGATGGTCTGGTAGATCGTCGCTGTAGAAACATGGAGGTCCACAGGTTCCAGTATAAACATTAAAATAAACAATTCTTGGCAAAGACAACTTAAATATGACTCAGAAATCACAAGCAGGGAATCTGACGGAGGATCAAACATAAGCCGTTTCAGACGTGAGGGGAATGCTGGGAAATGAAGTCCTTCTGACCTTGCTGAGGAGCGTGGTCCTCTGCTCCGCCTGTTTGGCCAGCTGGGAGTGGAGCTGCTGGACCTTCACCAGTCTGTCCGTCAGCACCAGCGCCTCCTCGGGCTTCTCCAAGTCCTGCATGTCCACCTCCAGCGCCGCCACACACGAGTGCCACACGTCCAGCTCGTCCCACGCACGCTGAGCACATGGGGGGTTATTGACTTTCAAATAACACAAATCATTACTTAAAGTCAAGCTGAAATTTAAAAAATGCCCTTTTAGATCACATCACTGCTCATATATATATATATATATATATATATATATATATATATATATATATATATATATAAGCATATTTTGATGATTATCAGGATAATTTGCTGAATCACTGTTTTATAATGACCAGGATCATCACCGCCCCGTCACAACTCACCTTCTGGGTGATCTTGGCCTGATCCACACTGGGGCTTCTCTGTTCCAGTCGATTCTGGACTGACGTCAGACCAGCCTGGATCTCAGACAGCTTGGCCTCCAGCCTGTAGACCAGACCGCTCTTCTCCATCACGTCGCCCACCTGACGGAGGATTCAAGTGCAAACGGCAACAATTACAAGTCGGATTATTAGGGATTGTCCAAAATATTTGATTATCTTCGTCTGCCTGTCTGCACAATTAAAATGAAAAATGTATTGTACATTATGAACAACGTCATATGTCTTATCTAAGGATTTTCTACGCCTACATTTTGTCTGTAATGTTATCCCATTTGATAATAATGATAATACGTTTATTTGATAAAGCGCCTTTCAGAGACAAAGTCACAAAGTGCTTCACATGATAAAAATGGTTGAAATAAGACCCAAACAGTAAAATGAGAGAACAAAGAAATAACAGATCATTGGTTCAAGCTAACACACCTACCAAGACTCTTCCCGTATATATAACCAGCTACTCTACTTACCCATTCTTTTTGTTTTCTGTGATTCTTTGTGTTCGTTCTTTAGCTTTACATCAGCTACGTTAAAGTCGACGTCTGGCGTACCTTCACTTCCATGCGCTGCAGCGACTGCGACACTTCCTGCAGCTGGCCGTCGAGCTCCACCGGGACCAGCGAGTACATGTCAGAGTACTTCATCTTGAGGCTCTCCATGATGCGCTGGAGCAAAGCCTTCTGGGTACACAGATGGCTGTGAACCTCCTAAAAACACAGACAGACACAATTGTGTAAATTACTTTTTCCTTACTTATTCGCTTTCTTTGTGACATTTTGTGAAAAAAAAGTTTGCCTTAATTATACAAGTTTTTGTTGTTGTAATACTCGTTCTAGCCACAAGAGGCTGTAGTGCACCAAATAGGAATAAACCTGTTCATGTTTTCTTCCAGGCATAACTTGCTAACACACAATGTACCTGGAGAGCTTGGAGGAATGAAAACATGGATGATTTTAGTCCTATTTAAGAACACAAGTATTATTCACCTGACTCACAGACAAGAACATTGTAAGGAATTGAGAAAGATTATCCTTTTTTTCTTCTTTAACTTGTCCTTAAGTCATAAACACAGGAGGGAAAACAATTTAGATCCTCCAAGCATCATCATCAGCATCACTTTAGTCAGGAAGGGTGTAATATTTAAGTAACTGCATCATTTTTCAGTGAAATAGTGGAAATCTTGCAGTATTTTTGGAAGAAAAGCACACAGACATCCATCTCATCTACGTCTCTCAGCGAACCAAAGTAAGATCTCAGCATCGTCTAGAAGTCAGCTCTCTCTGCTTTCATTAAACGGAGCTCAACCGTTCCTCCAGTTAACCCGTCTCACCTCAACCAGAATCTTTATATATCTCTATAATAACAGCCTACATAAACAGGAACATGGGTAAAAATGTGCAAATAGAAATGGAGACTACCTGGGTCTGAATACGTCCGATGATCTGCTGGAGAGGGAGGCGCATCGTGTTATCACTACGGGAAACTGTGTGTGTGTGTGTGTGTGTGTGTGTGTGTGTGTGTGATACAAAGGATGGGAGTGAGAGAGGGTATGGAGAGGCTTTTTCTTTTTTTGCATGAGAGGGGGACATGGTGAGTGTTTATAAGTGTCCTCACAAGTACAGTAGAAATGTGTGAGTCCAGAGGGCGACTTAGCTACAAAAGCCACCTGGAAGATCCACTTACAACGCTGAACAAAAGGTGTCTGCTACGAGAGGAGGGGGTGAGGGTGATGGAAGGGGGAGGTGGGTGAGGGTCTTTCATCAACACAGACCCTCTGCTAGGGAAATGGAAATGTGTGTGTGTTTGGAGGGAACGCTGGAGTGGATGGGGAGATGCTGGCCTCTGCTCAGGTTTCAGGACAAAGGGCAGAGTCATTCGACGCGTTCATAGAAGTGAACACCGAACGGCGTCCGGGCCGGAGGCCAAACCAACGGTCACATTCAGACGGTTCATATTTACTGGACACTTACTCCCCAGTCTGCAGCCTCTCTCTCTTTGCATTCATTCAGAACTTTTCAACGATTTAGATCTAAAGAGACTCGTGTATTAATACATTCATGAATTCCTCAGGATTTGTAAGCACATGAATCATTCACTCTATTGAGACTGAGACTAATGTATGATGATCACACTGTCATGATGTCTGTGATGCATTGTTCTCAGAGGTACTGGACGTTTCTCGCTGGATGTGAAGACAAAGTTAAAGTGGCGTTTATAAAAATAGAAATGAGCTAAAACGTTGGTGGAGTACAAATACATCATTGTGTTTTCAGTTCAGACAATGAAACTGTCTTCTCTCATTAGAGACTCATTATTTACACTCCACTGGGTGGAGGGAGAGAGAGATACACTCCACTGTGTGCTTGCTTATTGAATGTATGAAAACACACAGCAAACTACAAAACACTGTTCAGCCAATTAAATGTAAATACAAGCAGCGCTGCTGTGTCGTTAAGTAACTAGGAAACTTCTTCAGGGTTCAGTCAAAGGAAAAGAAGGAACAGGAGGTGCAGTTTAACCCTGACGTCCCACCTGAAGCTCCTGCGTGCTGCTGCTCGGCTGCATCTCCGACAGAACGCCATCTGCTGCCTCCAGCCAGATCCGGACGCCCTGCAGCTCCTCCCGAACCCGCTCCCTCTCCTCCAGCTCCATCCTGGCTGCCTTCAAACCCTCCCTGCTCCTCTGCTTCACGCTGGGAACGGCACACAGACACATACATCCAACAAGATAAACAAGGTTGTAACAACTTTGTAGCCTCTTACCTTAAATCCATGAAAGTGAGAGTTGGCATTGAGGATGAAATCCAAACACAGACGCTCATGGCAGTTAAAGTGTTGTCAGTTTAAATACGGCACAACCTCAGAGGCACCGCAGGCCGACCCACTTTCGCCTCAGTGCATATGCAGCCACAGCAGGGATTATGGGTAACTATGTTTTTTTTGTTTTGCCTTGGAAAAAATTCATTTATACATTTACAAAATGAGAGCACAGGAATTTTGTGTTATTTACATGGAGGTTTGAATGCAAGTGATGCAGGAAATGTACGCTATATGTAAGGTGATTAATAATAATTCATTTAATGAAATCAAAGTGGAAGTCTTCAGCCACATAAAACATAAATAAAGTTATTAAGCACCCATCCTACCTGGCGTAACGAGCCTGCATTGCCTGCAGCTGCTGACAGAGCGGAGTGGGAGGAGCCTGCTCCAGGTGGGCGGGGACACCCAGCAGCCTGGCAGTGCGCAGCTCCAGTGCGGACAGGGCTCGATGTTCGCAGTCCAGTCGGTCCTGGTATTGTTCCCAGGACTGAAGCAGGTCCTGGAGGTCTTCAGTGGAGGTTTTCACCCAGGAACCATCAGGACGCTCCGCCTCCACCTGCACCAGGAGAGCAGAGGTCTTCTCCACCTGAGAGCAGGGAGCACACAGTCTTAATAACCCTTCATAGCAACAGACATATCAACGCTTCATTGAAATGTTCTTTTAGTTGACATGGGTGAAAAAGTTCTGTTTCATGTTGTGTTCCTGTACTTTTACTCACACTGTTGGTGATTTCACTCCATTCTGCGATCCTCTGTTTACTGCGAGTCGTCAGCTCTCGTGTGCAGCGGCGTAGCCTGGAAACGTGTCTCCAGAGCGCCGCCACGCCGGGCTCCCGGCCTCCGCGACAGCACTGCTTGGGGCACCACTCCTTCAGCTCCTCCAGACGCTGCTGCAGGGACTCCATCTCCTCGGAAAGGACCTAAGTAAGAGAGTTGATCAATATAGATAGAATAATGTATACTTGATTATATCTATATTATTACAATATAGATATAATAATGTGAAGATAAAGTGGTAATTAAATACGAGTAAAAAGACAAAACTGATTGAGAAAGAGCGGTGACACTTCATGCAAAAGTTTGGTAATTAAGTAAGTAAGTAATTTGTGGAAAAAAACAGTGGATGACCTAATCAATTAACACACTTGCAATCAGATTTAGCAATGAGAAACTATTTTTATCCCAGAATCATCATGTTATAAGCATTATTCATAGGAACATCCTGATTTGATTGATTGATGATTTATGTGTGTTTTTTTATGTAAATTTGTGAGTTTTCAATCAACTTCTCAATTTGCTTCAAATCCAAAATTGTTCTCACTTTCTGACAAACAGTAACTTTTAGTGAAAAACATTACAAAGTGGTAAAAAAATATGCAACCCAGGAGCAGAGAACCTGGAAGAAGAACCCCCATACGTACCCTGAGGTTGGCCTGCTGATCAGTGCAGTCAGCGAGACAGGTGACCTTCTGACAGATCAACTGTGAGAGGCTGTTCTCCGCCGTCTTCACGCGCTGCAGGAGTTCAGCTCGACTTTTGGTGTATTTTCTGTGATGCTCTGCACATCTGAAAGAGAGAATTTTGATCTGTTAATGTAAAAGAAATCATCTGAATTGATAGAATGACTTGTATTCAATGATTAGGTATCATTTGAAAATGTTCAATACAGATACTTTTAATTTGACTCTGATACCACAACGATACTATTTTCGTACTATTGTCAATGAAGAGGTATTATCTCAATGCAATCAGAGAAATTGAACTCATTACCCCTTGAGACTGTCCAGTCGCATGTGGCCCTTGGCCTGGAGAGTGGACATCCTCACCAGGAGCTGGCTCAGAATACTCTCCTGGAGCTCCTCCACCTTCTGGGTTGACAGGCAATGATGCAGGATGACCTGGTTCTGGAGGGCCTCCACGTGGGTCTGGAACTGCTGCTGCAGCAAGTTCAAGGCCTGCTGGGTCTCCTCGAGCCTTTCGGAGCAGAGCCCAGCAGAGCCCTGCGGCGGCAGCATGGAGACCTCGACGTCCCTCAGGAATTGTGCTGCTTGTCTGACTGCGCATGTGTAGCTCCTCAGAGTCGTCTTGGCCTCGGAGAGGTCCTTCTACAATATAAGGAATACAACTTCTTTACTACACACTCCAATCATATAGCACGGCAGTCTGGTTTTTCAGTCCATTTTAAACAAAAATAACAATCGCTTTCTGCTGCGTCAACAAATTAACAAACATACATAACTTATTGAAAAGCCTCTATCAAATCCATAAAAAACGTGAAAAAACAACCAAACAAGAACAACGCAACTTGCCATTTGTGAGTCACATTCACTGAAGACAGCATTCTTCAAGTCCATCAGATCTTGGGATCCACTTCTTTGTCCCTTTCCCTTCTTCCGCTCTAGAACCTGCAGCGCTCTCATTCTTGACTCTACAGTCTTTTTCAAATACAAGATCTTCCGGTATTCTTTGTCAATTGCGGCTTCGTTTGGTTGCAACGTGGGGATTTTCTGGAGCTCCTGCTTGGTCCTCAACAGGAAGGCCCTCATCGCTGCCTTCTCCGAGTCGAGGTCCAGTTCCTTTAGCAGGTTCCACTCGATGACGCTGAGGTCGTTGTTGAGCGTCATCTCCAAGGTGTCGAGGCTCTCCTCGTTCTGTTTCAGCCTCTGTTCCTCTGAGCTCAGCTGTGAGGGGTAAAGATCAGCGGAGATCGTCTGGAGTTCTGAGCAGGCCTCCTCGGACATATACTTTATTAGAGGAAGCTGGATTAGGAGGGTCTGGCAGACATTGTACTTCTTCTCCAGAGCCCTGTCTTTGTTCTGTTGGACCTGCTCCTTGACATTCTCCCTGAGCTCCTCCACACACTGCCTCTTGGTCAGGTACCGCTCGTGACCTTTGGCTTTTGTTTCCAGAGTGACCATTTCACTGAGAAGTTCAGCAATGAGTGAGTGCAGTTCCATTGTCTTCACCCGGGGAATCCACGGTTGCAGAAGGTCAACCTGGGACTTGTGCTCCAAAATCCTGTGTTTGAAAGGCTCCAGAGCTTTCAGGGCCTTGCTTGTGATGGGGAACCTGAGTCTATTCAGATCTACTGACATCCGCCTCAGGCTCTTTTCAATGGTGACCAGGTTTTTCTTGCTTGAATCTACAGTCTGGGTAAGTTCATCCAGCTCATTTTTGTTGGCCCTTTCATAGCTGCTGATGGCGCTGATGTCCTCCTGGAGGTTGGTAAGCTTGTCAAACAGCTGACAGCTCTCCGTGACACTGAGTTCAGAGGCTATGTCTTTACCCTTCATTAAAAGAGCCTCACAGACGGCGGTCTGCTTCTCAGCCTCGGTCAGGGTCTCTCGTATCTGGCGAAGTCTACGATCGAGTTCAGTCGGGCTCCTTACTTCGCTGTCTGGACTCCTGGATGCCTCTCTATGCAGATGAGCCAAAACCCAGGAGTCCAGATCAGCGATCTGCTCCGACAGCTTTTCTCTGGTCTGCAGTCCCGACTCCAACTCTCTCACAGCCTTGGCCAGCTCCTTAGTAGTCGTCTTTGAGAGTTCATCAAGGGATTGCAGAGAGGAGCGCACCATGGGCACCTCCTCAGCCTGGTGCAGCTGTGGAAGGAGCTCCGTCACCTCCTCCACCAGTAACTCCAGTTGGCCTTGTTTGGCCACAACATCAGACTGCAGCTTCTTCAGATCTCTGAGCTGCCGGTGCACCTCCTCAGGGAGGAGAGCCACCCTCTTCCTCCTGCCTTCGATGTCACTCTCCGTCTGCTTTGCCCAGGCAAGACCGTCCCTCATCACCGAGACAATCTTCCCCATGATGGGGTTGCTGCTGGTCTGAGTTTGAGAGGACAGTAGCTCCTCTGTGTGGCAAAGTTGGTCTTTGACCCTCTGAAGCCCCCGCTGTATCTCTGCTTTATCCTTCTCCCTTCGTGAGCAGAGGAGCAACACCTCCGACAGCTGCTGCACATGAAGGTATCTTTGCTGGACAGCTTTGACCTCAGCATTTGCCACCATCAGCTGCTGGGCCTTCGTGCAGTTCCACTGAGTGACTGCAAGAGACTGAAGGTTTTTGCCAATTTTCTCCAAAAGTTCCATCAGACCCGATATCATTGACAGAAGGCTGCTGGTGTCGCGAGAATGGACGTTTGTGTGGTACAAGGTCCTCTCTGTGGCTCCTTCCAGGCCTTTCCACTTCTCTTGAAGGTTCTTCTGCTCAGCCTGTGCGGTTCCTCGCTCAGACCAGCTAAGGTGGGGGCATAACTTGGTATGGGTCAGGAGCAACTCGCCAAGTATTGTTCTGTTCTCCTCCACACTTCTCTGTAAGGAGCATAGTCGCTCTGCCTCCTTGGAGCTGCTGTCCTCTGGAGGCCTGAAAGAACAAAAGCCAAGTCTTTAGATCATGTGCTATCGATTATATAAGATATAATACGTTTGAGAGGTCATATTTTGTTTTCCATGGAGAAAAGAAAATAAGAAATAAAAAGAAACCATATATGACAACTCACATTCTGACAGCATCCAGTTCTGCTGTCAGTCTCTCCAGTGTGGTCGTGGCTGCTTGGGTCTGTCTGCAGTAATCATTCACCAGCTGTAGCTGAGCCTCTTTATTCTGGATGACAGCAGCTGCATCCTGAACAGCAGTCCTCCACTGCTCCACCACATCCTCAGCATACCCAGCATCCTTGATCTCGGCATCAGCTCCTCTCAGCTGGGAGAGCAATGACACCTGTGCCTGGGCAGTGTCTCGGCACTCCTGTACTCAGCACATGAAAGAAAACACAATTTAAAGACCATTATTCAAAGTAAAATGCAAGTCATTAAGCATTAGAGATGCCCAAATCAGTAGTTACTTTGGCATTAATGACCAACCTGCTGTCAACTCTGCCAGTATCTACAAATATCTGTTGCCATTAATCCTTAATTTATTTCTCTAGTGAGTCATGCATTTTGAATCACACCTTAGCCTCCACCAGCTGCTGGGCCATGGCTGTTGGGTTGAGCTCAGCCGGGCAGTTCTTGCAGCTTAAGACTTTAGACAACAGCCTTTTTAGGCGGTTGTCCAGATCACTGGTGGTTGTAATCAGAGCCTCTGGAGCATCCTCCAGTGGTTTACCCTTAAGACACAGAAACACATCACAGCCTGGAGTCTCAAAAATCAAGTTGAGGCCCATATGAGTTTAGATGACATGCAAGTATGATCAAATAAAAAAAAAAGATTTTAGACCAAGTCTGTTAACCGATTTAGGGCATATAAACGAACAGTTTTGACAAATCTAACCAAGGCAGATTTCAGGTAGTAGTTTAAAAACAAAAGACACCTTAGTACAGAGTCATAATGATACCTTAATGAATCTACTGCTGGGTCCTGTCCCTGAGAGTAGCTGTATTTCTGTGAGGATGTTCCTTGCGGTGGATCCTTCTTGTTCCTCCGTAACACGCTTTTCAGTGTTCACAACACTTTCTTCTGGTCGAGCTTTGCTTTCCTTAGAGGACAATCCCTCCTCCAGGGATACATCGTCCCAGATAATGCCAGATGATGATTTCTGAAGTGCCTGCAATGATGCAGGTGATGTGTTGCCAGCCTTGGACTCCTGCCCCCTCTGTGGACACACACAAAAAAACCTTAATGCAGGTTAAATTCTGACCTATTTTAAGTTCCCCCTGGAAGTGTAGCGAGACTTACTCCCTTTGACTTGCCAGATAGTGATATTGAAACAGTCATCAAAGCACCTTTTAAAGAATGTTGGAGCAATTACAAACATGTACATGCAAAGGGGAGTCCATTTAGATTGAACTGTAAACTGCCAAAAGTAAAATATTAGTCTCCCACAACAAAGATACAAACATAGGAGGCACACTGTCAGGAGTCCAAAGAGTAATTTTGTTACATAAGAGATAACAGATGAGCTTCCTTTATGGCTCACCTGGGGCAAATCCATTCTTTGCAGCCTCCCTTCACCAGTGCTGTTGGTGGCCAATGGGAGTGGAACACTTTGTACTTCTACATTCATCATCTTTCCCCTTTCCTCTTCATGAATTGTCCTCTTCTTCCCCTTCTTCTTATTTTTCTTCCCACCTGTGGTGCGTCTCTCTGTTGGGGGGCTAGGGACCACAGTACATTCAGACAGGGATTGGGTAAAGCTTTCTCGCAATTCTTCCCTGGTCATTTTATCGGTAGACATGTCAGGCTGAATGTCAGTGGTGGTAACTTCCGTGCTATCTTCGACTGTTTCAAATTCAATGTCATGTGACACGCCATGATCCTTGACCTCTATGGGTATTTCCTTTGTCTTCATCTTGACCATGCTCATCTTGAGTGGAGACTTTCCTGGCAGATTGTTCAGGAGTGCATCATGAAAACCTTTTGTCGAAACTTTAGCATGCACTTCTGGCACGTTGCAATCCTTGACCTTTTTGCCTTTTTTCTTTGCAGGGTTTTCTGCCTGAATTGCAGCTGTAGTCAGGTCTTTGCTTTCTGGCACTTTGTAACCTGGGATACTTGTTTGGTCCATATCAATCTTGTGAGTTTTTGCTATTGTGAAAGACGTAATTTCATGTTCTTTTATAGTTTCCTGTGTGTCTGGTTGTAAAATACACACTTCCACCCCTTTGCGGATTTTCTCCATTTTAAGAGACTTTTCCTCCAGGCTCTCAGCCACATCATGCATGTTTTTTGTCGATGCTTGAGTATGCATTTCTTGCATGTTGCCTTCCTTGCCCTTTTTGCGTCTTTTCTTTGTCTTTACTGTGGTCATCTCGACTGAAGTATTTTGTGGCTGTACATCAGCTGGAGTAAGATCTTTGCTTTCTGGCACTTTATCGCCTGGAATACTTGTTTGGTCCATTTCAATCTTTGGTGTTTTTGTAATTGTAAAAGACGTCATTCCATGTTCCTTTATAGTGTCCTGTGTGACTGGTTGTAAAATGCATACTTCCACCCCTTTGTGGATTTTCTCCATCTTTGCTGACTTTTCATCCAGGCTCTGGGATGCATCGTGCAGGTCTTTTGTCTCCACTTCAGCATCCACATCTTGCATGTTGCAATTCCTGCCCTTTTTGCGTCTTTTCTTTGTCTTCACTTCTATCTTGGTCATCTCGACTGCAGTCTTTTGTGGCTGTACATCAGCTGAAGTAAGTTCTTTGTTTTCTGGCACTATTTCACCCTGGATACTTGTTTGGTCCACATTAGTCTCTCTTGTTTTTGTTGTTGTAAAAGACATCATTTCATGTTCCTTCATAGTGTCCTTTGTGAGTGGTTGTAAATTGAAGACTTCCACCCCTTTGTGGATTTTCTCCATCTTTGCCGACTTTTCATCCAGGCTCTGGGATGCATCGTGCACGTGTTTTGTCTCCTCTTCAGCATGCACTTCTTGAATGTTGCCATCCTTGACCTTTTTTCTTTTTTTCTTTGTGTTTGCTTCTACATTGGTCATCTCAACTGCAGTCTTTTGTGGCTGCATATCAGCTGAAGTCGATTCTTGACTTTCTGGCACTTTCTCGCCCTGGATACTTGTTTGGTCCTTATGAATGATTGGAGCATTGACTGTAAATGACGTCATTTCATGTTCCTTTATATTGTCCTGTTTGAGTGGTTGTAAATTGAACACTTCCACCCCTTTGTGGATTTTCTCCATCTCTGCCGACTTTTCATCCAGGCTCTGGGATGCATCGTGCACGTCTTTTGTCTCCACTTCAGCATCAGCTACTTGCAAGTTGCAATTCTTGCCCTTTTTGCGTTTTTTCTTCATCTTCACTTCTATCTTGGTCATCTTGACTTCAGTCTTTTGTGGCTCTACATCAGCTGAAGTAAGTTCTTTGATTTCTGGCACATTTTCACCCTTGATACTTGTTTGGTCCACATCAGTCTCTGGTGTTTTTGTTGTTGTAAAAGACGTAATTTCATGTTCCTTTGTAGTGTCCTGTGTGCCTGATGGTAAAATGCAAACTTCTGCCCCTTTGCCTATTTTCTCCATCTTTGCTGACTTTTCATCCAGGCTCTGGGATGCATCGTGCAGGTCTTTTGTCTCCACTTCAGCATCCACATCTTGCATGTTGCAATTCCTGCCCTTTTTGCGTCTTTTCTTTGTCTTCACTTCTATCTTGGTCATCTCGACTGCAGTCTTTTGTGGCTGTACATCAGCTGAAGTAAGTTCTTTGTTTTCTGGCACTATTTCACCCTGGATACTTGTTTGGTCCACATTAGTCTCTCTTGTTTTTGTTGTTGTAAAAGACATCATTTCATGTTCCTTCATAGTGTCCTTTGTGAGTGGTTGTAAATTGAAGACTTCCACCCCTTTGTGGATTTTCTCCATCTTTGCCGACTTTTCATCCAGGCTCTGGGATGCATCGTGCACGTCTTTTATATCCACTTCAGCATGCACTTCTTGCACATTGCAATCTTCAACCTTTTTGCGTTTTTTCTTTGTCTTCACTTCTACATTGGTCATCTCAACTGCAGTCTTTTGTGGCTCTACATCAGCTGAAGTCGATTCTTGACTTTCTGGCACTTTCTCGCCCTGGATACTTGTTTGGTCCTCATGAATGATTGGAGCATTGACTGTAAATGACGTCATTTCATGTTCCTTTATATTGTCCTGTTTGAGTGGTTGTAAATTGAACACTTCCACCCCTTTGTGGATTTTCTCCATCTCTGCCGACTTTGCATCCAGGCTCTGGGATTCATCGTGCACGTCTTTTGTCTCCACTTCAGCATCAGCTACTTGCAAGTTGCAATTCTTGCCCTTTTTGCGTTTTTTCTTCATCTTCACTTCTATCTTGGTCATCTTGACTTCAGTCTTTTGTGGCTGTACATCAGCTGAAGTAAGTTCTTTGTTTTCTGGCACATTTTCACCCTTGATACTTGTTTGGTCCACATCAGTCTCTGGTGTTTTTGTTGTTGTAAAAGACGTAATTTCATGTTCCTTTGTAGTGTCCTGTGTGCCTGATGGTAAAATGCAAACTTCTGCCCCTTTGCCTAATTTCTCCATCTTTGCTGACTTTTCATCCAGGCTCTGGGATGCATCGTGCAGGTCTTTTGTCTCCACTTCAGCATCCACATCCTGCATGTTGCAATTCTTGCCCTTTTTGCGTCTTTTCTTTGTCTTCACTTCTATCTTGGTCATCTCGACTGCAGCCTTTTGTGGCTGTACATCAACTGAAGTAAGTTCTTTGCTGCCTGCCACTATTTCATCCTGGATACTTGTTTGGTCCACATCAGTCTCTGGTGTTTTTGTTGTTGTAAAATACATCATTTCATGTTCCTTCATAGTGTCCTTTGTGAGTGGTTGTAAATTGCATTCTTCCACCCCTTTGTGGATTTTCTCCATCTTTGCCGACTTTTCATCCAGGCTCTGGGATGCATCGTGCACGTCTTTTGTCTCCACCTCAGCATCCACTTCGTGCATGTTGTAATTCTTGCCCTTTTTGTGTCTTTTCTTTGTCTTCACTTCTATCTTGGTCATCTTGACTTCAGTCTTTTGTGGCTGTACATCAGCTGAAGTAAGTTCTTTGTTTTCTGGCACTATTTCACCCTGGATACTTGTTTGGTCCACATTAGTCTCTCTTGTTTTTGTTGTTGTAAAAGACATCATTTCATGTTCCTTCATAGGGTCCTTTGTGAGTGGTTGTAAATTGCATTCTTCCACCCCTTTGTGGATTTTCTCCATCTCTGCCGACTTTTCATCCAGGCTCTGGGATGCATCGTGCAGGTCTTTTATATCCACTTCAGCATGCACTTCTTGCACATTGCAATCCTCAACCTTTTTGCGTTTTTTCTTTGTCTTCACTTTTACATTGGTCATCTCAACTACAGTCTTTTGTGGCTCTACATCAGCTGAAGTCGATTCTTGACTTTCTGGCACTTTCTCGCCCTGGATACTTGTTTGGTCCTTATGAATGATTGGAGCATTGACTGTAAATGACGTCATTTCATGTTCCTTTATATTGTCCTGTTTGAGTGGTTGTAAATTGAACACTTCCACCCCTTTGTGGATTTTCTCCATCTTTGCTGACTTTTCATCCAGGCTCTGGGATGCATCGTGCACGTCTTTTGTCTCCACTTCAGCATCAGCTACTTGCAAGTTGCAATTCTTGCCCTTTTTGCGTTTTTTCTTCATCTTCACTTCTATCTTGGTCATCTCGACTGCAGCCTTTTGTGGCTGTACATCAACTGAAGTAAGTTCTTGGCTTTCTGCCACTATTTCATCCTGGATACTTGTTTGGTCCACATCAGTCTCTGGTGTTTTTGTTGTTGTAAAAGACATCATTTCATGTTCCTTCATAGTGTCCTTTGTGAGTGGTTGTAAAATACACACTTCCACCCCTTTGTGGATTTTCTCCATCTTTGCCGACTTTTCATCCAGGCTCTGGGATGCATTGTGCACGTCTTTTGTCTCTACTTCAGCATCCACTTCCTGCATGTTGTAATTCTTGCCCTTTTTGTGTCTTTTCTTTGTCTTCACTTCTATCTTGGTCATCTTGACTTCAGTCTTTTGTGGCTGTACATCAGCTGAAGTCAGGTCTTTGTTTTCTGGCACTATTTCACCCTTGATACTTGTTTGGTCCACATCAGTCTCTGGTGTTTTTGTTGTTGTAAAAGACGTAATTTCATGTTCCTTTGTAGTGTCCTGTGTGCCTGATGGTAAAATGCAAACTTCTGCCCCTTTGCCTATTTTCTCCATCCTTGCCGACTTTTCATCCAGGCTCTGGGATGCATCGTGCAAGTCTTTTGTCTCCACTTCAGCATCCACTTCTTGCATGTTGCAATTCTTGCCCTTTTTTCCTCTTTTCTTTGTTTTCACTTCTATCTTGGTCATCTCGACTGCAGCCTTTTGTGGCTGTACATCAACAGAAGTAAGTTCTTTACTTTCTGCCACTATTTCATCCTGGATACTTGTTTGGTCCACATCAGTCTCTGGTGTTTTTGTTGTTGTAAAAGACATAATTTCATGTTCCTTCATAGTGTCCTTTGTGAGTGGTTGTAAATTGAAGACTTCCACCCCTTTGTGGATTTTCTCCATCCTTGCCGACTTTTCATTCAGGCTCTGGGATGCATCGTGCACGTGTTTTGTCTCCTTTTCAGCATGCACTTCTTGCACATTGCCATCCTTGAGCTTTTTGCGTTTTTTCTTCATCTTCACTTCTATCTTGGTCATCTTGACTGCAGTGTTTTCTGCCTGTGCATCAGCTGAAGTCAGGTCTTTGTTTTCTGGCACATTTTCATCCTGGATACTTGTCAGATATTGATCAATCCCTGGTGCCTTTGCTATTGTGACAGATATATTTTCATTTTCTTTTATAGTGTCTTGTGTGCCTGATGGTAAAATGCAAACTTCTGCTCCTTTGCCTATTTTCTCCATCTTTGCTGACTTTTCATCCAGGCTCTGGGATGCATCGTGCAGGTCTTTTGTCTCCACTTCAGCATCCACATCTTGCATGTTGCAATTCTTGCCCTTTTTGCGTCTTTTCTTTGTCTTCACTTCTATCTTGGTCATCTCGACTGCAGTCTTTTGTGGCTGTACATCAACTGAAGTAAGTTCTTTCCTTTCTGCCACTATTTCATCCTGGATACTTGTTTGGTCCACATTAGTCTCTCTTGTTTTTGTTGTTGTAAAAGACATCATTTCATGTTCCTTCATAGTGTCCTTTGTGAGTGGTTGTAAATTGAAGACTTCCACCCCTTTGTGGATTTTCTCCATCCTTGCCGACTTTTCATCCAGGCTCTGGGATGCATCGTGCAGGTCTTTTATATCCACTTCAGCATGCACTTCTTGCACATTGCCATCCTTGACCTTTTTGCGTTTTTTCTTCATCTTCACTTCTATCTTGGTCATCTTGACTGCAGTGTTTTCTGCCTGTGCATCAGCTGAAGTCAGGTCTTTGTTTTCTGGCACATTTTCATCCTGGATACTTGTCAGATATTGATCAATCCCTGGTGCCTTTGCTATTTTGACAGATATATTTTCATTTTCTTTTATAGTGTCTTGTGTGCCTGATGGTAAAATGCAAACTTCTGCCCCTTTGCCTATTTTCTCCATCTTTGCTGACTTTTCATCCAGGCTCTGGGATGCATCGTGCAGGTCTTTTGTCTCCACTTCAGCATCCACATCTTGCATGTTGCAATTCTTGCCCTTTTTGCGTCTTTTCTTTGTCTTCACTTCTATCTTGGTCATCTCG
The DNA here is from genome assembly GCF_963514095.1 of Eutrigla gurnardus. NCBI lineage: Eukaryota > Metazoa > Chordata > Actinopteri > Perciformes > Triglidae > Eutrigla > Eutrigla gurnardus. Next base: position 29,699,380 of record NC_139921.1, read on the forward strand.
ACTGCAGCCTTTTGTGGCTGTACATCAACTGAAGTAAGTTCTTTCCTTTCTGCCACTATTTCATCCTGGATACCTTTTTGGTCCACATTAGTCTCTCCTGTTTTTGTTGTTGTAAAAGACATCATTTCATGTTCCTTCATAGTGTCCTTTGTGAGTGGTTGTAAATTGCATTCTTCCACCCCTTTGTGGATTTTCTCCATCTTTGCCGACTTTTCATCCAGGCTCTGGGATGCATCGTGCACGTGTTTTGTCTCCACTTCACAATCCACTTCCTGCATGTTGTAATTCTTGCCCTTTTTGTGTCTTTTCTTTGTCTTCACTTCTATCTTGGTCATCTCGACTGCAGTCTTTTGTGGCTCTACATCAGCTGAAGTAAGTTCTTTGCTTTCTGGCACATTTTCACCCTTGATACTTGTTTGGTCCACATCAGTCTCTGGTGTTTTTGTTGTTGTAAAAGACGTAATTTCATGTTCCTTTGTAGTGTCCTGTGTGCCTGATGGTAAAATGCAAACTTCTGCCCCTTTGCCTATTTTCTCCATCCTTGCCGACTTTTCATCCAGGCTCTGGGATGCATCGTGCAGGTCTTTTGTCTCCACTTCAGCATCCACTTCTTGCATGTTGCAATCCTTGCCCTTTTTTCCTCTTTTCTTTGTTTTCACTTCTATCTTGGTCATCTCGACTGCAGCCTTTTGTGGCTGTACATCAGCTGAAGTAAGTTCTTTACTTTCTGCCACTATTTCACCCTGGATACTTGTTTGGTCCACATCAGTCTCTGGTGTTTTTGTTGTTGTAAAAGATGTTATTTCATGTTCCTTCATAGTGTCCTTTGTGAGTGGTTGTAAATTGAAGACTTCCACCCCTTTGTGGATTTTCTCCATCTCTGCTGACTTTTCATCCAGGCTCTGGGATGCATCGTGCATGTCTTTTGTCTCCACTTCAGCATCCACTTCTTGCATGTTGTAATTCTTGCCCTTTTTGCGTTTTTTCTTCATCTTCGCTTCTGCCTTGGTTATTTCAACTGCAGTCTTTTGTGGCTCTACATCAGCTGAAGTTGATTCTTTGCTTTCTTGCACTTTCACGCCCTGGCTACTTGTTTGGTCCTTATGAATGATTGGAGCGTTTATAAAGGAACATGAAATGACATCATTGACAACAGTGTCCTGTGTGACTGGTTGTAAATTGCACACTTCCACCCCTTTGTGGATTTTCTCCATCCTTGCCGACTTTTCATCCAGGCTCTGGGATGCATCGTGCACATGTGTTGTCTCCTTTTCAGCATCCACTTCTTGCATGTTGCAATCCTTGCCTTTTTTCCCTCTTTTCTTTGTCTTCACTTCTATCTTGGTCATCTCAACTGCAGTCTTTTTTGGCTGTACATCAGCTGAAGTAAGTTTTTTGCTTTCTGGCACTTTTTCGCCCTGAATACTTGTTTGGTCCACATCAATCTTTGGTGTTTTTGTTAACTTAGAAGACGTAGTTTCATGTTCCTTCATAGTGTCCTTTGTGACTGGTTGTAAAATGCACACTTCCGCCCCTTTCTCGATTTTATCCATCTTTGCCGACTTTTCATCCAGGCTCTGGGATGCATTGTGCACGTCTTTCGTCTCCAATTCAGCATGCACTTCTTGGACATTGCAATCCTTGACCTTTTTGTGTTTTTTCTTCGTCTTCACTTCTACCTTGGTCATTTCGACTGCAGTCTTTTGTGGCTGTATCTCAACTGAAGTCAGGTCGTTCCTTTCTGGCACTTTTTCGGCCTGGATACTTGTTTGGTCCATGTGAATCATTGGAGTATTTGTTATCTTAAAAGAAGAGTTTTCATGTTTCTTTCTGGTGTCCTGTGTGACTGGTTGTAAAATGCACACTTCTGCCCCTTTGTGGATTTTTTCCATCTTTGCCGACTTTTCATCCAGGCTCTGAGATGCATCGTGCACGTCTTTTGTCTCCACTTCAGAATGCACTTCTTGCACATTGCAACCCTTGACCTCTTTGCATTTTTTCTTCATCTTCACTTCTTCCTTGGTCACCTCAACTGTAGTCTTTTGTTGCTGTACATCAGCTGAAGTGAGTTTTTTCTTTTCTGGCACTTTTTCGCCCTGGATACTTGTTTGGTCCACATTAATCTTTGGTGTTTTTGTTATCTTCGAAGATGTAATTTCATGTTCCTTTATAGTGTCCTTTGTGACTGGTTGTAAAATGCAAACTTCCGCCCCGTTCTCGATTTTCTCCATCTTAGCCGACTTTTCATCCAGGTTCCTGGATGCATTGTGCACGTCTTTTGTCTCCACTTCAGCATGCACTTCTTGGACATTGCAATCCTTGAGCTTTTTGTGTTTTTTCTTCGTCTTCACTTCTACCTTGGTCATTTCGACTGCAGTCTTTTGTGGCTGTATCTCAACTGAAGTGTTTATCGTAAAAGACGTAATTTCATGTTCCTTGATAGTGTCCTTTGTGACTGGTTGTAAAATGCACTCTTCTACCCCTTGGATTTTCTCCATTTTCACTGATTTTTCATCCAGGCTCTGGGATGCATAATGCGCTTCTTTTGTCTCCACTTCAGCATCCACTTCTTGCACATTGCAATTCTTCACCTTTTTGGATTTTTTCTTTGTCTTCAATTCTATCTTGGTCATTTTGATTGCAGTGTTTTCTGTCTGTGGCTGTGGATCAGTTGAATTCAGGTCTTTGTTTTCTGGCAGTTTTTCACCTGGGATACTTGCTTGATATAGATCAGTCCCTGATTCATATGCTATTGTGAAAGATGTATTTTCATGTTCCTTTAAAGCTGTCAGTGTACCTGGTGGTAAAATGCACACTTCAGCCTCTTTGTGGATTTTCTCTATCTTAACAGACTTCTGTACCAGTCTCTGGGTTTCATCGTGCACGTCTTTTGTGTCCACTTGAGCATCCATTTCTTGCACTTTGCTATCCTTGATCTCTGTGGGTCTTTCCTTTGTCTTCAGTTCTACTCTGCTCATCTCTACTGCAGTATTTTGTGGTTTGACATCAGCTGCAGTCAGTCCTTTACGTTCTGTCATGTTTTCACCCTGGAAACTTGTTTGATCCATATCAATTGTTGGTGTGTTAGGTACTGTAAAAGACTTGATTTTGTGTTTCTTTATAGTGTCCCGTGTACCTGGTTGTAAAATAGACACTTCTGCCCATTTGTGGATTTTCTCCATCTTAACAGATGTTTCTTCCAGACTTTGGGGTGCAGCATATATGTCTTTCATTAATGCCTGAGCATCCGTTCCTTGCATGTTGCCATCCTTAACCTTTTTGTGTTTTTTCTTTGTCTTCACTTCAACCTTTGTCATCTCGACTGCAGTTTTTTCTGGCCGCACATCAGCTGACATCAGTTCTTTATTGCATTGGATACCTGTTTGATCAATCCTTGGCACCTTTGCTATGGCGACAGGTGTGATTTCATGCTTCCTTACAAGGCCATGTGCACCTGGTTGTGAAATACACACTTCGGCCCCTTTGTGGATTTTCTCCATCCTAACAGACTTTTCTTCCAGGCTTTGGGATGTATAATGCATGTCTTTTGTTGTTGACACTTCAGCATGCATCTTGCAATCCTTGATCTCATTGGGTATTTCCTTTTTCTTCCCTTCCACCTTGGTAATATCAACTGCAGTCTTTTGTAGTTGTATATCAGCTGAAGTCGGTTCTTCGCTTTCTGTTACTTTTACGCACTCAAAAGTAGCTTGATCAATTCTTGGCACTTTTGTCATTGTAACAGAAGTGATATCATGGTCCTTTATAGTGGCCTGTGTACATGGTTGTAAAATGTGCACTTCCGCACCACTGTGGATTTTCTCAATCTTAAAATGTTCATCCAGGCTCAGGGGCGCATCATGCACTTTTTTTGTTGACTCTTCAGCATGTACCTCTTGCATGCCATCATCCGTGATCCTTTTTTTGGTCTTCACTTCTACCTTCATCATCGTGACTGCAGGGTTTTCTGCCTGTGCATCAGCTGACATCAGGTGTTTGTAACCTGGGATACTTGTTTTTTCTATATCAATCCTTGGTGCCTTTTCTACTGTCACAGGCATAAATGCATGTTCAGTAATAATGGCCTGTGTACCTGTTGGAGAAAGGCACACCTCAGCGCCTTTGGATATTTTCTTCATCTTAACAGACATTTCATCCAAGGTCTGGGCTTCATGAAGCAAACTCTTTGTCAATTCTTTGGCATCCACTTCTTGCATATTGCAATCCTTGCCTTTTTTGTGTCTTTTCTTTGTCTTTACTTCTACCATGGTCATCTTGACTGCACTCTTCTCTGGCTGCACATCAGCTGTAGTCAGTTTTTTGTTTTCGGGAACTTGTTGGCCCTGGATACTTGTTTGATCCATTGTCAGCCCAATAACCACATTCGATGCTGAGTCAAGCTTCAAATAGTCATCTCTTTTCTTGGTATCTGCAGACTCTGTAACAATAGATCTTTCAGGTGTGTTTTTCAGGATAGAGACCATTTCCGTTGAGGGGAAAATTTGCTCACTCTTTATCCCCCTCCTGGTTGGTATGACTTTAGGTCGATTGGTAACAGCACTGTTGGTTTGCATCCTAAAGTCCAGGGAACATTTCTGCCCATCAGAGTCTTCCATTGTGTCAAAAAAATCCACGCTAGCAGGGAAAGGTGTTCGACCATTTGACTTTTTGGTTGGTGAAAGTTTATCTTTTTCCAAAAGAGTAATTTCTTTTGTTGCTGTGAGCACTTCTGACATTGAAGACAGCTTCTGGTGGTCAGTTTCATCCTTGGTCTTTAAAAGCTCCTTGCTAGAAGGTTTTAAATAGACCTTTGGACTTTTTGCAGTTGAAGAATTCCCACACTCTGAGACTTTCTCAGTTTCCTTGGACTTCACATCAATACCACCAAGAGAAGAGACTGGCTTTACATCTGTTGAAGGATTCGGCTTCCCTCTGGTAGGTATGGCAAATTGCTCCAAAACTGCAACTTCAGTTTGCTCGCTGACACCCAGTGAAGAATCCTGACTGTAAGGTTCTTTCTTGACATGCATCAGCTCGGTGGTAGATAATTTGGAGAAAAGCTTCGGACCCATTGACAATCTTTTGTTTGGTGAAAGCGTTCCTTTTTTTACAAAAGTAATTTCAGTTGTTGCTGTGACCACTTCTGGAGTTGCAGATGGCTTTTGACTATCAGGGTATTCCTTGGCCTTTCGAAGCTCTGCAGTAGCATGTCTTGGGGAATGTTTAAGAATATTTGACTTTCCTTTGGTTGCTGAAAGTTCACATTTCACACTAGTTGGTGTAGATGCTGTGACCACCACTGGAGTTGAAGATGACTTCTTACGATTAGGCTCTGGGGAAAGTTTAGTTGGTGCTGTGACCACCTCTGGCGTTAAATATGGATCGTTACTGTCAGCCTCTTCTTTACCCTTTGTCAGCTCTATGGTAGCACGTTCTTGAGAAGGTCTCAGACTTTTTGAATTTCCTTTGTTCCTTTTTCCTTTTTCAACAGAAATTTGTATTGGTACTGTAATCACTTCTGGAGTAGAAAATGGCTTTTTATTGTCAGGCTCTTCCTTTGATGTTATCAGGACCGTAGTAGCAAGACCAGGTGAAAGTCTGAGACCCATGGATTTTATTTTGGTTGGTGAAAGTTCACCTTTTTCCACAACAGCAATTGTAATGATTTCAGTTGGTGCTGTGACCACCTCTGGAGGTGGAGATGGCTTCTGATTGTCAGGCTTTTTCTTGATATTTGTAAGGTCTGAGCAAGAATGGTCTGGGGAAAGTTTTCCCTTTGACATTTCTTTGGTAGGTGACATTTTGAAGTTTTCCACAACAGCAATTTTAGTTGGTCCTTGTACCACCTCTGGAGTAGGAGGAGGCTTCTTGCTTTCAGCCACTGTATTGGTCTTTGTACGCTCTGTAGTAGCAAGATCTGGGGAAAGCTTAAGGCCCTTTGGCGTTCCTTTCGTAGGTGAAGGTTCAACCTTTTCCACAACAGCAATTTTAGTTGGTTCCATGACCACCTCTGGGATTGAATATGGCTTCTTACTCTCAGCATCTTCATTGGTCCTTGACAGCTCTTTGGTATCAAGTTCCTTGTGATGTTTCAGACCTGATGAGGTTTCTTTGGTTGGTGAAAGTTCAACTAATTCCACAATAGCAAATTGATTAACTTTAGTTAGTGCTCTGGCCACTACTTCAGTTGAACATGGCTTCTCACTGTCAGCCTCTGTTTTGTTCTTTGTCAGCTCTATGGTTGCAAGTTCCTGTGAAAGTTTCAGATCCATTGACTCTCTTGTGGTTGTCGACAGTTCAACTTTTTCCAAAACACCAATTTCTGATGGTGCTGTGACCACCTCTGGAATTAAAGGTGGCTTCTGGCTCTCATGCACTTTATTGGTCTTCATAAAATCTGTGCTAGCAAGTTCTGGGGAAAGTTCATGTCCCATTAACTTTCCTTTGGTTGTCAAAAGTTTAACATTTTCAACCACAGCAGTTTCAGTTTGTGCTTTGACAACCTTTGGAGAAGAAGGTGGCTTCTTGCTTTCAGCCTCTTCCTCGGCCTTTGTACGCTCTGTAGTAGCAAGATCTGGGGAAAGTTTAAGGCCCTTTGACGTTTCTTTCATAGGTGAATGTTCAACCTTTTCAACAACAGCAATTTTAGTTGATTCCATGACCACCTCTGAGATTGAAGATGGCTTCTTACTCTCAGAATCTTCTTTGGTCCTTGACAGCTCTTTGGTATCAAGTTCCTTGTGATGTTTCAGACCTGATGAGGTTTCTTTGGTTGGTGACAGTTCAACTAATTCCACAATAGCAATTTGATTAACTTCAGTTGGTGCTGTGACCACTACTTGAGTTGAACATGGCTTCTCACTGTCAGCCTCTTTTCTGTTCTTTGTCAGCTCTATGGTAGCAAGTTCCTGAGAAGGTTTGAGATCTGTTAACTGTCTTGTGGTGGGTGGCAGTCCACCTTTTTCCAAAACAGCAATTTCTGTTGGTGCTGTGACCACCTCTGGAATTGAAGATGGCTTATGACTCTCAGGCAATTCTTTGGTCTTCATAAAATCTGTGCTAGCAAGTTCCAGGGAAATGTCATGCTCCTTGAACATTCCTTTGTTTGGTGAAATGTTAACATTTTCCGCAACATCAATTTTAGTTGGTCCCATGACCACCTCTGGAGTAGAAGATGGCTTCTTGCTTTCAGCAATTTCCTTGGTCTTTGTAAGCTCTATTGGTCCCATGACCACCTCTGCGACTGAAGATGGCTTCTTACTCTCAGCATCTTCTTTGGTCCTTGACAGCTCTTTGGTATCAAGTTCCTTGGAATGTTTCAGACATGATGATGTTTCTTTGGTTGGTGAAAGTTCAACTAATTCCACAATAGCAATTTGATCAACTGTAGCAGTGGTCACAGCACCAACTGAAATTAAACATGGCTTCTCAATGTCGGCCTCTGTTATGTTCTTTGTCAACTCTATGGTAGCAAGTTCCTGAGAAGGTCTCATATCTGTTGACTGTCTTGTGGTGGTCGGCAGTCCATCTTTTTCCATAACAGCTATTTCTGTTGGTGCTGTGACCACCTCTGGAATTAAAGATTGCCTATGACTCTCAGGCACTTCTTTGGTCTTCATAAAATCTGTGCTAGCAAGTTCCAGGGAAATTTCATGCTCCTTGAACATTCCTTTGGTTGGTGAAATGTTAACATTTTCCTCAACATCAATTTTAGCTGGTCCCATGACCACCTCTGGAGTAGAAGGTGGCTTCTTGGTTTCATCAATTTCCTTGGTCTTTGTAAGCTCTGTTGGTCCCATGACCACCTCTGGAGTAGAAGGTGGCTTCTTGCTTTCAGCAATTTCCTTGGTCTTTGTAAGCTCTATTGGTCCCATGACCACCTCTGCGACTGAAGATGGCTTCTTACTCTCAGCATCTTCTTTGGTCCTTGACAGCTCTTTGGTATCAAGTTCCTTGGAATGTTTCAGACATGATGATGTTTCTTTGGTTGGTGAAAGTTCAACTAATTCCACAATAGCAATTTGATCAACTGAAGCAGTGGTCACAGCACCAACTGAAATTAAACATGGCTTCTCAATGTCGGCCTCTGTTATGTTCTTTGTCAACTCTATGGTAGCAAGTTCCTGAGAAGGTCTCATATCTGTTGACTGTCTTGTGGTGGTCGGCAGTCCATCTTTTTCCATAACAGCTATTTCTGTTGGTGCTGTGACCACCTCTGGAATTAAAGATTGCCTATGACTCTCAGGCACTTCTTTGGTCTTCATAAAATCTGTGCTAGCAAGTTCCAGGGAAATTTCATGCTCCTTGAACATTCCTTTGGTTGGTGAAATGTTAACATTTTCCTCAACATCAATTTTAGCTGGTCCCATGACCACCTCTGGAGTAGAAGGTGGCTTCTTGGTTTCATCAATTTCCTTGGTCTTTGTAAGCTCTGTTGGTCCCATGACCACCTCTGGAGTAGAAGGTGGCTTCTTGCTTTCAGCAATTTCCTTGGTCTTTGTAAGCTCTATTGGTCCCATGACCACCTCTGCGACTGAAGATGGCTTCTTACTCTCAGCATCTTCTTTGGTCCTTGACAGCTCTTTGGTATCAAGTTCCTTGGAATGTTTCAGACATGATGATGTTTCTTTGGTTGGTGAAAGTTCAACTAATTCCACAATAGCAATTTGATCAACTGAAGCAGTGGTCACAGCACCAACTGAAATTAAACATGGCTTCTCAATGTCGGCCTCTGTTATGTTCTTTGTCAACTCTATGGTAGCAAGTTCCTGAGAAGGTCTCATATCTGTTGACTGTCTTGTGGTGGTCGGCAGTCCATCTTTTTCCATAACAGCTATTTCTGTTGGTGCTGTGACCACCTCTGGAATTAAAGATTGCCTATGACTCTCAGGCACTTCTTTGGTCTTCATAAAATCTGTGCTAGCAAGTTCCAGGGAAATTTCATGCTCCTTGAACATTCCTTTGGTTGGTGAAATGTTAACATTTTCCTCAACATCAATTTTAGCTGGTCCCATGACCACCTCTGGAGTAGAAGGTGGCTTCTTGGTTTCATCAATTTCCTTGGTCTTTGTAAGCTCTGTTGGTCCCATGACCACCTCTGGAGTAGAAGGTGGCTTCTTGGTTTCATCAATTTCCTTGGTCTTTGTAAGCTCTGTTGGTCCCATGACCACCTCTGGAGTAGAAGGTGGCTTCTTGCTTTCAGCAATTTCCTTGGTCTTTGTAAGCTCTATTGGTCCCATGACCACCTCTGCGACTGAAGATGGCTTCTTACTCTCAGCATCTTCTTTGGTCCTTGACAGCTCTTTGGTATCAAGTTCCTTGGAATGTTTCAGACATGATGATGTTTCTTTGGTTGGTGAAAGTTCAACTAATTCCACAATAGCAATTTGATCAACTGAAGCAGTGGTCACAGCACCAACTGAAATTAAACATGGCTTCTCAATGTCGGCCTCTGTTATGTTCTTTGTCAACTCTATGGTAGCAAGTTCCTGAGAAGGTCTCATATCTGTTGACTGTCTTGTGGTGGTCGGCAGTCCATCTTTTTCCATAACAGCTATTTCTGTTGGTGCTGTGACCACCTCTGGAATTAAAGATTGCCTATGACTCTCAGGCACTTCTTTGGTCTTCATAAAATCTGTGCTAGCAAGTTCCAGGGAAATTTCATGCTCCTTGAACATTCCTTTGGTTGGTGAAATGTTAACATTTTCCTCAACATCAATTTTAGCTGGTCCCATGACCACCTCTGGAGTAGAAGGTGGCTTCTTGGTTTCATCAATTTCCTTGGTCTTTGTAAGCTCTGTTGGTCCCATGACCACCTCTGGAGTAGAAGGTGGCTTCTTGGTTTCATCAATTTCCTTGGTCTTTGTAAGCTCTGTTGGTCCCATGACCACCTCTGGAGTAGAAGGTGGCTTCTTGGTTTCATCAATTTCCTTGGTCTTTGTAAGCTCTGTTGGTCCCATGACCACCTCTGGGATTGAAGAAGGCTTCTTACTCTCAGCATCTTCTTTGGTCCTTGACAGCTCTTTGGTATCAAGTTCCTTGGAATGTTTCAGACCCGATGAGATTTCTATGGATGGTGATAGTTCAACTAAGTCCACAGAAGCAATTTGAGTAACTTCAGTTGGTGCTGCGATCACCAACTCAGTTGAACATGGCTTCTCAGTGTCAGCCTCTTTTCTGTTCTTTGTCAGCTCTATGGTAGCAAGTTCCTGAGAAAGTTTAAGATCCGTTGACTTTCTTGTGTTTGGTAACTCTTGCCCCTTTTCCAAAAAAATAATTTCTGTTGGTATTGTGAACACCTCTGGAATTGAAGATGGCTTCTGACTGTCAGCATCTTCTTTGGTCTTTAAAAGCTCTGTGCTAGCAGGTTTTTTGGAAAGTTTAAGGCCATTTGACGTGCCTTTGGAAGGTGAAAGAGTAACATATTCCACAACATCAATTGTAGTTGGTCCCGTGACCAACTCTGGGTTTGAAGATGGCTTCTTACTCTCAGCATCTTCTTTAGTCCTTGACAGCTCTTTGGAGTCAAGTACCCCAGAACGTTTCAGACCTGATGAACGTTCAGCTTCTTCCAAGAAAGCAATTTGAGTAACTTCTGTTGGTGCTGTGACCAGTACTTCAGTTGAACATGGCTTCTCAGTGTTAGCCCCCTTTTTGTTCTTTGTTAGCTCTATTGTAACAAGTTCCTGGGAAAGTTTCAGATCTGTTGACTCTCTTACGGTTGGTGAAAGTTCACCTTTCTCCAAAACAGTATCTTCTGTTGGTGCTGTGACCACCTCTGGAATTGAAGATGGCTCCTGACTGTCAGCCTCTTTGGTCTTTGACAGCTCTGTTGCAAGTTTCTGAGAATGTTTTAGATCCTGCATCCTTTTGGTTGGTGAAAATGTAACTTTTTCCACAAAAGTAATTTCAACTGGTCTTATATTCTCTTCTGGAGTCGAAGGTGGCTTTTTACCATCAGATTCATTCTTGGCCTTTGTCAACTCTTTACTATGAAGTTCTAAAGAAATCTTTAGAATCGTTAACTTTCTTTTGGTTGGGGGAAACTCACAGTCTTTAACAAGATCAGTTTCAATTCTTCCTTTACTTACCTGTCCTGTTGCAGTCTTTCCACCCTCAGATTCATCCTTAGCCTTCTCAGACTCCATGTCAATACTTCCAGAAAACACAGCCACTGGCTCTACAGTAGTCGAAGCATCAGGTCCCTTCGGCTTGTTTTGGGCTTGTGCAGATGGCTTCTGACTGTCAGGCACTTCTTTGGTCTTTATAAGCTCTGTCCTAGCAGGTTTTGGGGAAAGTTCATGCTCCTTTAACATTTCTTTGGTTTGTGAAAGTTTCACATTTTCAACAGCAATTTCAGTTGGTGCTTTGACCGCCTCTGTAGAAGGTGGGATCTTGCTTTCAGCCATTTCCTTGGTCTTTGTAAGTTCTGTGGTAGCATTTTCTGGGGAAGGTTTGAGTTCCACAACAGTAATTTCAACTGGTCCTGTGAGCTCTTTTGGAGTTGAAGGTGGCTTTTGACTATGAGACCCATCCATGGCCTTATGCTTGCTATGAAGTTCTAAAGAAACCATTGGACTCTTTGACTTTTTGGGGGAAAACTCACTGTCTTTACCAACATCAGTTTCAATTCGTCCTTTACTCACCTGTCCTGTTAAAGTATTCCCACCCTCAGATTCACCCCTAGTATCAACCATTTTGGCTGGTGAAAGCATTCCCTTGTCCACAACAGCAATTTCAGTTGGTGCTGCAAACACATGTGGAGGTGAAGATGGCTTCTGACTGTCAGACTCATTTTTGGTATTTGTCAACTCTGTGGTAGCAAATTTAAGAGAAAGTTCCCTTTCTAGAGAAAGGCCGTTTGAAATTTCTTTGGTAGGTGAATTTTTACATTTTTCCACAAGAGTAATTTCAACTGGTCCTGCGGGCTCTTCTGGAGTTAAAGGTGGCTTTTGACTATGAGACTCATCACTAGCCTTTGTCATATGCTTGCTATGAAGTTCAAAAGAAACCATTGGACTCTTTGACTTTGTTGGGGAAAACTCACCATCTTTAACATCAGTTTCAATTCCTCCTTTACTTACCTGTCCTGTTAAAGTATTCCCACCCTCAGATTCACCCCTAGCATCAACCATTTTGGCTGGTGAAAGCATTCCCTTGTCTACAACAGCAATTTCAGTTGGTGCTGCAAACACATGTGGAGGTGAAATTTCTTTGGTAGTTGAATTTTTACATTTTTCCACAAGAGTAATTTCAACTGGTCCTGTGACCTCTTCCAGGGTGTAAGATGGATTCTGACTATCAGACTCATCCATGACCTTAGTCATCTGCTTGCTATAAAGCTCTAAAAAAACCTTTGGACTCTTTGACTTTGTTTTTATAGAGGAAACCTCACAGTCATGAACAAAATCAATTTCAATCTCTCCTTTACTTACCGGTCCAATTGAAGTCTTCTCGCCCTCAGATTCGACCACAGACTCCATAGATTCCACGTCAATACACCCAGCAAGAGCAGAAAGTGGCTCTACAGCAGTCGAAACATAAAGTGTCTTCGGCTCTCCTCTGTGATCAAATGAAGACTTCTGCATGTCAAGTCCTTTTTTAACATCCACAAGCTCTGTGGGAACAAATTCTGAGGAAAGTGTCAGATCCATTGACAATCTTTTGGTTGGTGAGAGCATTTCCTTTTCTACAACAGTCATTTCAGTTGGTGCTGTGACCACCTCTGTCAGCTCTGTAGTAACAAGTTCTGGGGAAAGTTTGTGACTCTTCGGCTTTATTTTGGTTGATGAAAGGTATTTTTCCACAACAGTAATTTCAATAATGTCAGTTGGTGCTGTATTCACCTCTGGAATTGAAGCTTGGCTTTGACTGTTCTGATGTCCAGGTGAAGTCTTCCCTCCCTCAGATTCTAACTTAACTACATGGTCAATAATTCCGCCATGATCAGTGACTGACCCTAGAGTAGTCGAAAGATCAATTCCTTTCGGTTTCCTTCGGGCTGGTATGGCAAATTGCTCCAAAACTACAGCTTCAATTTTCTCTCGGTGATCCAGTTTAGACTTCTGACTGGCAAGCTCTTTCTTGACATCCATGAGCTCTGTGGTAGCAAATTCAGAGGAAGTTGAAGTTTGTTTTTGACTCTCAGGATCTTCCTTGGTCAGCTCTGTGGTAATACATTCTACAAAAAAATGTGGATCCTTCGACTTTCTTTTGGCTGGTGAAAGGTCACTTTTTTGCACAACAGCAATTTCAATTATTTCATTTGGTGCTGTGACCATTTCCGGAGTTGAAGATGGCTTCTTACTCTCAGACTCTTCCTTGGTCTTCGTCAGCCCTGTGGTAGCAAGTTCTGGGGAAAGTTCGAGAGTCTTTGACCTTGTTTTTGTTGGTGCATGTTTGCCTTTTTCAACAACAGCAATTTCAATAATTTCAGTTGTTGCTGTGGCCACGTGTACAGTTAAAGATGGCCAATGAGTGTCAGGCTCTTCCTTTGTCACTTCTGATGTTAGGAGTTCTGGGGAAAGTTTGAGAGTCTTGGACTTTCTTTCGGTTGGTAAAAGTTCATTTTTTTCCACAACAGAAATTTCTAAAATGTCATTTGTTGCTGTGACCACTGTTGTAGATGAAGATGGCTTCTGAGTGTCAAGCTCTTCCTTGGACTTTGTCAGCTCTGTGGTAGCAAGTTCTGGGGAAAGTTTAAGAAACTGGGATGGTAGTTTGGTTGGGGAAATTTGATCTTTTTCCACAACAGCAATTTCTATCAATTCATTTCTTGCTGTTACCACTGTTGTAGATGAAGGTGGCTTCTGAGTGTCAGGCTCTTCCTTGGATTTTGTCAGCTCTGTGCTGGTAAGTTCTAGGGGAAGAACCTTTGATGTTCTTTTGGTTGGTGAAATTTCACCTTTTTCCACAACAGTACTTTGAGCTGTTCCAGTCACCACATCTGGAATTGAACATAGCCTCTGACTGCCTTCCTTTGACTTCTTCCTGATTGGTGTAACCTTAGTTTCTTCCACAACAGCGGGTTCTGTTATCTGACCATCAGGCTTCTCCGTTGCCCGTCTTTCATCCTTTTGAGAATGTTCCAGAGAAATGTTTTGACTCGTTAAATTTCTTGTGGTTGGCAAGAGCTCAAATTCTTCCACAATAGGAGTGTCAGTTTCTCCTGTGACTACTTGTGCAGTTAAAGAAGCCCCCTCATTTTCAAGTTCTTCTCTTACTTCCTTTGACTCCAAATAAATACTCCCACCAATGCTAGGCTCTATGAGTTTTGTCAAAATGACAGCTTCTGTTTGCTGTAAAGATTTGTCATCTTGCATGGTTTCTGTCACATCTTTGGTAACAAGTTGTGGGGAAGGTTTAAGACCCTTTGACTTTTCTTTGGTGGGTGAAAGCTCCCCCCTTTGCACAACAATACTTTCAGATGGACCTTCAGATACTATCCCTTTGGGAGATGCCTCGGTGTCAGGAAGTTTAAGAGGGGGTTCTGTACTCTTTGACTTTCTCTTAGGTGGTTGAAGATGACATTGTTCCACAACAGCAGGCTTAGCTTGCACAAACTCTGGGGTTACAGGATACTTTCCATGTTCTTGTTTTGTTTCTTTAGGCTCCACACCAGAAATAATATCAAGGCGAGACACTGGCTCTGAAACTGTGGAAACTTTAAGACCCTCTAAATTCCTTGTGGTTGGTAAAACTTGAATTTCTTCCACAACAATGGTATCAGTAGGCTTCTTACTTTCAGGCTCTTGCTTGGACTCAGTTTGCTCTGTGACTGTCTTAGTGGTGGGTTCACCTGCAACATCAACTGTTAAAGGGAGAAAGGTGAATGGCTCCGACACATCTAGAACAATGGTAGCGATACGCTTTGTTTCTTCCAAAACAATTGTTTCAGTTTGCTCTCCAGAGCTCAATGTAGGCATCTGACTTTCAAGCTCTTGCTTAGTGTCAGCCACCTCCTTGGTAATGTGTTCTGTGGAGAGTTTTGGACCCTCTGATCCTCTTTTGATTGGAGAAGGTTTTTTTTCTATCACAACAGTCATTTCAGTTGGTTCTGTGACCACATGTGTAGTTGAAAGAGATTTCAGGCCGTCAGGTTTCTTCTCCCCACCTGTAGTTATATCAACGGCTGACACTGGCTCTTGAACAGAGGTAATGTCAAGACTCTTTGATTTCCTTCTGCTTGGTACAACCTTAGTTTCCTTCTCCACAACCACAGCTTCAGTTTGCTCTTTGTATTTCAGTAAAGGCATCTGACTGTCAGGCTCTTCCATGGTTTGCACTTTCTCAGTGATAGAAACTTCTGGGGAAGGTATTTCACTTTTTGACTCTCTCTTGGTTGGTGAAAGTTTACTTTCTACCAAAATAGCACTTTCACCTGGCTGTGTGATCCTCTGTGCAGTTTCAGAAGTCTTCCCATTGTCAGGTTCCTTCTTAGTTTCCTCAGACTCTGCATAGCATTCAGTAGATAAACTCTGGCTAGCAATTGTCTCTGAAGCTGTGGAAACTCTTAAACTCTCAGATTCTTGCTCTTTTTGTACAGATTTAGGTTTCCCACAATCTGTTTTTGTGATAGATGCTGAAGTTTGGTGAGACATCAGATTCTCAGCGTCTTTGATCTGGGCAGGTTTTGCAATAGTAATCTTTGAGGACACATCTGTACTTGTTGACTCTTTACTGGTAGGTTTAAGCTCTGCTTGCTCAACCACCTCGGTCTTAGTTTGCTCTGTGACTGGCTTAGTGGTGAGTTTACTTGCAACATCTGTTGTCAAAGGGACAGTAGCACAAGGCTTTGATACATCTAGAACAATCGTAGCTATACGCTTTGTTTCTTCAACCACAATGGTTTCAGTTTTTTCTCCAGAGCTCAATGTAGGCTTCTGACTTTCAGGCTCTTGCTTAGTGTCTGCCACTTCCTTGGTAACTTGTTTTGTGGAGAGTTGTGAACCTTTTGATCTTCTTTTGACTGGAGAAAGCTTCTTCTTTATCACAACAATAGTTTCAGTTGGTTCTGTGACCACCTGTGTAGTTGAAGAAGACTTCAGGCTGTCAGGTTCTTTCTCACTATCTTCCGGTTCCACATCACTAGTTTTGCTCTGGGCAACAACTTGCTGCAAAGGTGCGGTAAGTTCAGCACTCTTTGTCATTTGTTCCCTCAAACTCAAAGCAGACCTCTTACTTTCCTCTTTAATCTGTACTGCCTGCTCACTTTGTTTTAAAACATCAGTTTCAATCGGCCCTGGAACACGCTCTGAGATTGAAGACTGCTCAGGTTTCTTCACCCCACTTGTAGTTATATCAACGGCTGCAACTGGCTCTGGAACAGAGGAATCTTCAAGACTATTTGACTTCCTCCTGCTTGGTATAACCTTAGTTTCCTTCTCCACAACCACAGCTTCAGTTTGCTCTTTGTTTTTCAGTACAGGCATCTGACTGTCAGGCTCTTCCATGGTCTGTGCTTTCTCCTTGTTAGAAAATTCTGGGGAAAGTTTTTTACTTTTTGACTTTCTTTTAGTTGGTGAAAGTTTACTTTCTACCAAAATAGCAGTTTCGCCTGGCTGTGTGATCCTCTGTGCAGTTGAAGAAGTCTTCCCATTGGCAGGTTCCTTCTTAGTTTCCTCAGACTCTGCATAGCATTCAGTAGATAAACTCTGGCTAGCAATTGTCTCTGAAGCTGTGGAAACACTTGAAGTCTCAGATCCTTGCTCTTTTTGTACAGATTTAGGTTGCCCACAATCTGTTTCTGTGATAGGTGTAGAAGCTTGGTGAGACATCAGATTCTCAGCAGGTTTTGCAAGATTAATCTTTGAGGACACATCTGTACTCTTCAACTCTTTACTGGTAGGTTTAAGCTCTGCTTTCTCAACAACTTTGGTCTTAGTTTGCTCTGTGACTGTCTTAGTGGTGAGTTTACTTGCAACATCAGTTGTCAAAGGGACAGTAGCACAAGGCTTTGATACATCTAGAACAATCGTAGCTATACGCTTTGTTTCTTCAACCACAATGGTTTCAGTTTTTTCTCCAGAGCTCAATGTAGGCTTCTGACTTTCAGGCTCTTGCTTAGTGTCTGCCACTTCCTTGGTAACTTGTTTTGTGGAGAGTTGTGAACCTTTTGATCTTCTTTTGACTGGAGAAAGCTTCTTCTTTATCACAACAGTAGTTTCAGTTGGTTCTGTGACCACCTGTGTAGTTGAAGAAGACTTCAGGCTGTCAGGTTCTTTCTCACTATCTTCCGGTTCCACATCACTAGTTTTGCTCTGGGCAACAACTTGCTGCAAAGGTGCGGTAAGTTGAGCACTCTTTGTCATTTGTTCCCTCAAACTCAAAGCAGACCTCTTACTTTCCTCTGTAATCTGTACTGCCTGCTCACTTTGTTTTAAAACATCAGTTTCAATCGGCCCTGGAACACGCTCTGAGATTGAAGACTGCTCAGGTTTCTTCGCCCCACTTGTAGTTATATCAACGGCTGCAACTGGCTCTGGAACAGAGGAATCGTCAAGACTATTTGACTTCCCCCTGCTTGGTATAACCTTAGTTTCCTTCTCCACAACCGCAGCTTCAGTTTGCTCCTTTTTTTTCAGTACAGGCATCTGACTGTCAGGCTCTTCCATGGTCTGTGCTTTCTCCTTGTTAGAAAATTCTGGGGAAAGTTTTTTACTTTTTGACTTTCTTTTAGTTGGTGAAAGTTTACTTTCTACCAAAATAGCAGTTTCGCCTGGCTGTGTGATCCTCTGTGCAGTTGAAGAAGTCTTCCCATTGGCAGGTTCCTTCTTAGTTTCCTCAGACTCTGCATAGCATTCAGTAGATAAACTCTGGCTAGCAATTGTCTCTGAAGCTGTGGAAACACTTGAAGTCTCAGATTCTTGCTCTTTTTGTACAGATTTAGGTTGCCCACCATCTGTTTCTGTGATAGGTGTAGAAGCTTGGTGAGACATGAGATTCTCAGCAGGTTTTGCAAGATTCATCTTTGAGGACACATCTGTACTTTTCAACTCTTTACTGGTAGGTTTAAGCTCTGCTTGCTCAACCACCTCGGTCTTAGTTTGCTCTGTGACTGTCTTAGTGGTGAGTTTACTTGCAACATCAGTTGTCAAAGGGACAGTAGTGCATGGCTTTGATACATCTAGAACAATCGTAGCTATACGCTTTGTTTCTTCAACAACAATGGTTTCAGTTTTCTCTCCAGAGCTCAATGTAGGCTTCTGACTTTCAGGCTCTTGCTTAGTGTCTGCCACTTCCTTGGTAACTTGTTTTGGGGAGAGTTTTGGGCCTTTTGATCTTCTTTTGACTGGAGAAAGCTTCTTTTCTATCACAGCAGTAGTTTCAGTTGGTTCAATGGCCATATGTGTAGTTGAAGAAGACTTCAGGCTGTTCTTATCATCTTTAGGCTCCACACCAGTAGTTTTGCTATGAGTAACAACTTGCTGCAAAGATGTAGTAACTTCAGCCCTCTTTGAAATGGTGGTCTCAGTTTGTTCTGTGACCGACTTAGTGGTGAATTCGCCTGCAACATCAGTTGTTACTGGGAGAGAAGTCAATGGCTCTGGTACATCTACAATAATGGTTGAAATCGTCTTTGTTTCTTCCACAACAGCAGCTCCTATGGGACTTCTGGGTGACCCTTGAGTAATAACAGTTTTCTCCATATCAGGTTCCAATTTAGTCTGGCTAGGCTGTGTGTCAATGGCGGGAGTCTTGGACTTCCTCCTGGGTGGTACAGGTGTACTTTTTTCACAAAGACCAGATGCAGATGTCTCAATGACCTTTTGGATCAGTACAGGTTCCTTGACAGCAGGTTTAGTTTGCTCAGCTCCAACAGGCTCAGCTGTGGTATCTGACATTATACTTTTAAACGGTGCTGCTTGAGAAGTGTTGCAAGGTTGTTCTGTCAACGGTTCTGAAGCGTCTGTTGAAGATTTACTCTTTGTTGGTTCAATTGTGGTTTGCTCCATATCTTTAATTTCTTCCATGACTGCTGTCACAGTGGGCTTTGATGTTTTAGCCTCAGTTTGCAGCTCAACTAAAACTGACAATTGTTCCTCAGTAGATTTTTCTGTTAAGTCAACGTTTTCTTGGAACTTAACTTGTTTTTTCTCAGGGGAGCTCTTGCTTTTTCGTGGTGGTGCCACTATAGATGTCTTTGTCTCTGCTGGATTACCATGAAGGACATCAGGCAGCTGTTGTTTACGCTTTCCATCAAGTTCCTTGAATGAAAAGGTAAAAAGTTGCATAATTACTCCAGAGTTACTTAATTTTGTTTAAGTATAGCATTTGATTAACCGCATATCATCTACAAATCTATCTAACATGATTTAAATACCTTTAAGCTCTGGTTGAGAGAAGCCTTGTGTGCGTCTGCTTCCTTGAGTGTCTCTGAACCATCTCTCTGCAGTTTCTCAGTCAGGACTGGTATCAAACATTCGGTTAGAAACTGCTGGTGAGAAAGCGCCTCCTTCAGGTTGGACTGCAACGTTTCACCTTCCCCTAATGTCACCTAACAGGAGGAATACATGTTAGTGTTTTTAGTGATGACAGATCAGTATGCTAGAGTGTGATCTGTCTTTGACAAAATCAGGCATTGGAACAGAGTACTTGCATCGCCTTGGAAAACAATGAAAGTGTTCAAAGACAGTAACCTGCATAGATGAAACGGACTCTGATGGTTTTTCTTTGTTCCATTCCTGCAGGGCGTGAAGGCAGTCCATCAGACAGCGAGCTGTGTTCGTAGAGCAGGAACCCTGATGCTCACTCAGCCTGGACTTGAGACTGTAGACATATTTGAATCACGTGTCATTTTTCAGCATAAAACAGCGGGCAAAAGGAACAAGTACAAGCACAATAACAGATTCTTGCACAACATATAATAACAGATGTATATTTTCTCTACTACAACTAGGAGGACAAGACATGGTACCTGTCATATTTCTGAGATAAGGACGTCAGTGCAGTCATGATTTCTGCCGGCAGCTCGTTGGTGGAAGATGTAGTGTTTACTTCCTGGTAAAGGTCTTGAAGTTTCACACCCAAATCTTTGAGTGATTTATCACAGTTCTAACAGGGGGAGGACAACAACATCATGGAAATTATACTCACATGCCTGCAGGTGGAACATGGCAGCAGTTTTACAGTTATGATGCCAGCAATCAACTCCAATATTTACAAACTGTACATACACCTTTTCTTTAGGTTTATTCGTGGGAACATAGCCTATAAAGAGATAAGGTAAATAAAGCAGTAATAACCTGGAGGCTGTGCCAGTGCTGTTGGAGCTGAGCGATGTTGTTCTGTGGTTCGCTGTAACTGAGTGCCTGATCCAGAGAGCGGAGCTCCCACTGCAGGGCGGCGGTCCTATCCTTCAGCCCTTGGGCCCTCCTGGCCCGCTGACCGTCCAGCTCTTCCAGCTGTGCATCACAGGCCGTCAGACGCTTCCTCACCTCCTGCTCCGAGGTGGCACAGAGGTCGTGGAGGTGGCCGACCTCCAGGGTCAGGGCATCCCGACCTCCAGGGGTGCAGAGGCTCAGCAAACTGTCTCTGGCAGAGTCCAGCTCCTTCATCTCTCTCTTCTCCCGGTCCACAGTCTGCAGCAAAGCCTGCCATCAGGAGGGAGAATTACACATTATTAGAATACAGGAGAAAAAACACATTTTCACATCCTTGGAAAGAGCTTTTGACTATTTGGTTAAAAGGTATAAAATCTATTTTTTTATTAGAGATGCAACTGTTGCAATTATGTTGGTCCGATTTCTTAGTGACAGATGAGACTTGCCATCCTTTGGTGAAAAAGTGAACATCCAAAAACTTTCCAAACATGAATCATCTTATCTTAAACGTCTTCCTCAAATGTATTGGTTTGTTACGAGCAAATAGATTCCTTACGTTTCGTGCAATACAGTACAATATGGATATTTTCATTGACCACCCCAAATAGATCCAACAACTGGGTATGTGTGTTATTATCCGACCTTCAGAGTGTTGACAACGTTGTGCAGACCCTGTCTGTCTGCTGGAGGAGCTCCCAGGCCTTTCACATGCTCCCTCAGCCAGTCCTGGGCCGCCTCATGCTGCTCCACCAGCTGGGTGCACAGCCTCTCCGTCAGGATGCCCTGCTCCAGGTCAGCCACCGCATCCTGAAAACAGGAGAGTTCTGCGTTTAAAAGGGAGGCTGAAGGGAAACGATGGGATAATGGATTGGGGGGGAGGGGAGATGATGTTGCTCTTTGGGACCGAAGAGGAAGAAGATGATGTTGTAATGCAGCGTTAACTTGTGTCCAGATGATAAGAGAGCACACTTAATCCAATGTCATGAAGACACAATAGACCAAAAATAAAAGTGTAACACATTATGAATGGAAAATATTTCCTGCCTTAGCAACTACTTCATTTGATTCTTAATAGTTTTGGACACGTTTACATCAACACAATAGAAACTGAAAGACACTATTATGTGTTTGTATCTTGTCACCACAGAGTGCTGAACTCACAGTGAGCTCTTTCAGCAGAGCAGGAATGGACTCCTCCTTGGCTGCCCAGGAGGGATCGGACCAGTCGGGGTCCTGTGTGACCTTAAACAGCTCTGCAGCCTTGAAGAGAACAGTGCAATAACAGTGGAGACGTTTTAAACCTCAAAGTCAACCTGATAACATTTATCTGAAATCACATTGTTTCACCTTTATTTAAGTTATACAAAAAAAAAAAAAAATACATCTGTTATGTCTTATACTGCTACAGCAGACAAGTTTACCTGTGTGCGGAGGGATGAGAGGGCAGGGGGCATAGCTGTGCACTGGTCCAGCAGGGTCCGAGCCTGTTCCACCGCCTGCCTCCGCTCTCCCAGGCCCGGCCAGGGGAAGACACGCGGCAGGCCGGACGTCTGCCTCTGAAACTCGGACAGGCGGGAGGCGGTCTGGTCTCGCTGGTACTGGCAGGACACCAGGCGCTCCACAACACCCTTCAACTGCCTGATGGGTAACAGCGGATTGCAGATGACATTAGAAATCACAATCCAAATTCAGGATTCCATATTTCTTGAGGAAATTACTGACTTAGTATTAGAAACAAACAATCAACATTTTTGAGTGGTGTTCAGTGAAGTAAAAGATTTTTCAGAGAAAGGATCTGGGTGCCCGCGCCTATTCCCGGCGCCACGCGTCTGGTGTGAACTACACTATCGCTTAACAAGGGCGCCGAAAGGAAGCGGGCTCCGCTACGCGCCTATTCACGGTGCTTCCGCGGCCGGTGTGAACCAGGCGTAACGTCCTCTGGTTAAGGTTGACTTCTGAAAACTGGTTTCAAAGAATTTAGTTTCAATAAACAAGTTTGATTCAATGCCACCAAAGGAATTGCTTAAGAACAATGACCAGCCCTTAAAAGACGGCTTCCTGTACCTTTGTGTCTCCTCGGCATCCTGCAGCACCGTCCCCCACTGCTGCTCGGTGTCTTCGACTGTCTGCTGAACCTCCAGTTTCTGGTCTCCCTGCAGGTCTTTGTGCTCACACAGACTCTGTGCTCGTCTCTTCAGCTCCATCACTTGAGCCTCACCCTTGGACTTGGAGTTCAAGATGGCCTTAAGACACAATCATGAACAATTTCACAATTTTTTAAGTCATTCTTTCTTTTTCTAATGTTACATAAATTAATTAGAAAACTACTTTGCTAACATCTTAATTGATGGACTCCACAATGACCCATGATTGTTAAAATGATTTGTGGTTGTACCTGTGCTGTGTTCAGCCTCTCCTCTATCTGAGCCCGGCTGCCCTGAGTGCCGACCCCTTTGGAAGCCGCCTGTTGCTGCAGCTTTTTCACCCAGGTTTTGGTGGCTCCTGCTTTGGTGCGGAACGCCTCCAGCTCCCTGGAGAGCGAGTAATGGACCTCGGCTTTTTTCAGAGTGTTCTCTGCAGCCTGCAGGACCGTCCTCCACTGCTCCTCCGAGTCTTCTACCGTCTGCTGGGCCTCTTGTCTCCTTTTTGGGTCCAGATCCTCCTGGTCGGACAGACTCTGGCTCCTTCTCTTCAGTTCTGTCAGCTTGGAGTCTCCCTCGGGCTTACAGCTCAGGATAGTCTGAGGGTTAAAAAAAAAAGACTATTGAAACTGAAGCCTATTTTAGCTGAGGATGAAGCTCAGCTAAGATCAGCACAAACTTTTCATTGTTCAAACTGACCTGCGCCGTCTTAATTGTCTCTTCGGGATCCGTCGGACTATCCAGAGAGGAGAGTCTCTGCTGCTTGTCTTGCAGCCAGGCTCTGGTGTTGTCCCTCAAGGCTTCATAGTCCTTCAACTGGCCCTCCAGAGCACAGCGCCTCTCAGCCTGATCCAGGGCTTGTTTGGCATTCTGCAGGACTCTGGTCCAGTGCTCCTCAACGTCTCTCACTTTTTGTTGAACATGTTGTGTTTTGTGTTCCTCAAGGTCCTGACCACACAAACTCAGGACTCGTGTCCTGAGCTCCTGGAGCTTGGAGTCTCCTTCGGCCTTCAAGCTCATAATGGTCTGGGGATTAGAAACAAAAGTCTGAGTTATAATCTCATAATTAAAGAGTAAGTTCTGTATTTTTCAACGTGGACTTTATTTTCCCATGTTTTTGTGTCTAAGTGACTAAGTGACGTGATTTGTTGCCAAAAGACAAAGGTGGAAACGTGAGTAGGAGTGAGGAGTGCCGGTGTTTGATACATATTTGATTTTTTACACTTTTATTATGAAAGCCTTTTTGTGCTAAGGAGGAGGATGTCATTCTTCCCTGTAACATGACCCATCAGCTCACCTGAGCAGTGTGAAGTCTGTCCTCAGCTTTGGTCTGGCTTTTCAAAGAGTCGAGTCGTCGTTGGAGGTCTGTGAGCCAGCTGCCGGTGTCCTGCTGCTGGGTGTCAAACTCTCTCAGCTGGAAAAGACACTTATAATGAGGTGGTTTCACCTAATATTTACACAGTTAATATTCAAAGTTAAATGCATTTACAGCAGGTCAAGATTATGAATGGCTTTTCTGCTAAGTGGTCTTCTTAGTTTTACTTAAAAACCATGCAATCCTTTGTATGCTGACTTTCAGTCATAGCACCAGAGATACTATGACAGCACTCCGTATAAGTGATTCTGGTTAACAGCCAGTCCTCAAACCTCCAACGTCGTCTTCTCAGTCTTCTGGGTGATCTCGGCTCCTGCAGCAGCCTCGACCTGTGTCGCAGCCTGCAGGACGGTCCTCCACTGCTCCTCCGTGTCCCGGATGGTCTTCTGGACGTGGACTTTCCTGCCCTGATCCGCATCATGATTGTCACACAGACTCTGGCCTCGCCTCCTCAGGTTGTTTACCGTGCAGTCACCTTCAGGTTTGGCACTCAAGATACTCTGCAGTAAACAATTCCTTTGCTGTTAATTGGTGTTAATGTTTTCCACAGTTTTAAAACCCAGAGAAATGTGTAATTGTTATCAAGGAAGCGGCCTGTTTCATTCGGTCTCCTGTCGTCATATCCCCTTTGTGCGTCAGGGTTGTGGTTGTCTGCCAGAAGCTGTCATACAATGACTTTTTATCCTCCTTTTTTATTTTACATTTGGATCTTAAGCTGAGCAAACATGAGCTGCAGCCTTCCGTGTTTGCCAAATGACGTCGGAGAAACAGTACTTTATTTACATGACATCACTTGATTCAGTGTTTTACCGGTTTTATTCACCGGGTCAGTTTGTTCTGGAGAAGAGGGGGCCTCTGTGGATAATTTGGCTGTCAGTCAAACCCTCCCTAATGTCTGGATTTTAAGTTATCAGAGGAACAAGCTGAACAAACGTTAGTGGCAGCCTGGATAGCAGCCCCTTTGGGGGGGGGGGGGACGTCGTCCGTCGGAGAAACACTGATTTTTTTCATATGGCCATATCTACCAAAATCCAGAAAACACATCGCTACTGCAGAACAAGTTTGAACAGACCTGAGCCGTGTGACATCTCTCATCCGGTGGTGTGTGACTGCCCACAGCCTGCAGCGTCTGTTGTCTGTCCCTGATCCAGGACTGAGCTTTGTTGCTCTGAGCGTCGAAGTCGTCGGAGAGACTCCGGAGCTCCGCCTGCCTGGTTGTGAGCAGAAGTGTTCTCCACTGCTGCTCCGTGTCTCGCAGCGACTGCTGGACCTGTGGTTTCCTGCTCTCCTCCAGATGCTCACACAGACGTTCCCCTTGTGTCTCCAGGTCCAGCACCTTGGACTCTCCCTCAGGTTTGGAGGTCATAACAGCCTGCAGGCGAAGGCCCAGAAATTTATTTTTTGTGTGAAATATGTGTCTTTTTCAGATCTAACTACTAAAAGCAGTCATGTTCTCATCCAACACAAGATGCATATATTGTGTGTTAACAAATAATATAATTAAACATGAATATTTTAGTCCTTTTTATAATGTGGTCTAGTGGTGCACTTCAGCCTCTGGTGGGCAAAATAAGAAGTACAACAACAAATACAGAACAACATGGAAAAAGGATCTTAAAATAAATCACACATGTAAAAACCAGACTTAGGAACCGGATCTCCAGATTTCTTTCCCAACTTGCCTTTCATGGCTGCTGTAAAATGAAACGCAGACATCTCTGACTTATAAGCTCACCTGTGTGACCTGTAACCTTTCTTCCAACTGCATGTGACTACCGAGGGACAACAGCTTCTGCTTCTGCTCCTTGATCCAGGACTGGATGCTTTCACTTTGGGTTTTGAAAGCATCCAAGTCCCTTTCAGTGGCAGCTTCGGTCTCCGCCTCGTTGAAGCCCTCCTCGGCAGCCTGCAACACTGTCCTCCACTGCTCCTCCGTGTGTCCGAGCGCCTCCTCAACCTCCCGTCTCCTGCTCTCGTCCAAGCCCTGGTTCTCACACAGACTCTGGCACTGTCGCTTCAGATCGTGGAGTTTTGACTCTCCATCGGGCCTTGAGCTCAGAGTAGCCTGAGGAAAACAAATATCCCTTTAGGAGACCACGTTGCCTCCATCTTATAAACCCAGCCTTTACAAGCTGTTCTACACATTACAACCCACCACTCACTTCATCAGATTCATATTTAAAACTCACGTTTGCAATCTGGCGCTTTTCTTCAACTTGCATGCAACCACCGAGCGACTGCATCTTCTGCTCCCGGTCTCTAATCCAGGACTGAACGTCCTCAATCTGGGTTTTTACCGCGTCCAAGTCTTTGTCTAACAGGGTTTGTGATTCCGCCTTGCTGAGATTGTCCTCGGCCGTCTGCAGCGCCGTCCTCCACTGCTCCTCGGTTTCTCTGAGTGACTGCTGAACCTCCTGTCTCCTGCCCTTGTCCAGGTCCTCCTGCTCACACAGACTTTCGCTTTCTCTTTTCAGGTTGCTCACTTTAGAGTCTCCCTCGGGTTTGGAGCTCAGGATGGCCTGGTGATAAATGGGAAGATGAGGAAATGAAAATGAGTTAGTGAGAGAAGAAAAACGCAGTGCAGCAAAATAGTCTGTTCCACACCAGAAGTGCAAAATAAAAGAAAATGTGGATCAGGATCAGTCACCTGTGCTTTGTGCTTCATCTCCTCTGTCTGGGTGTCTCTGCTAGGGGAGGTGAGGGGTTGCACAAGGCCAGTTATCCAGCTCCTGATGCACTTAACCTGGCTATTAAACTTGTCAAATCCCTCCTCCAGCGCGCTCTGGACGTCGGCCTGCGTCTGCAGCCTGCCCTCCAGGTTTCTGTAGCGTTGGATCAAGTTATCGCCGTCCTTCAGGAGGCTTTCAGCTCGGACGCCACGTCTGCGTACCGACGCTAAAAGCTCGCTGAGGCACTCAGCTCTGTCGCTGTCACATGGAAGGCAAGTAGAGGCAAGGTTTGAACAGGCAATTCAAAGTGCTGACATTAAGACGAGATATAAAAGTAACAAAGCAATAAGTAAAAAGACAGCGGAGTGGGACAGAAGACAAATGGGAACTAGGCTTCATGCTTTAGTTTTTTGGTAATTTAACTAATTTTAAACAACCAATAATATACATATAATAATAATAATGAATGTATATATTATTTTAGATCAAATATCAACATGATTATCAGAATGAATGCTGAAGATCACCTCTCGTCCTGAAGGTCTTTGAGAAGAAGTTTGACTTTGTCCGACTCCACAGACTGTTTTTCTTTGTTCTGCAGCCACTCACGGAAGCTATCGTGCTGCTTCTGCAGACTAGAGAACAAGAAAAAAGGTGATTACAATCAAACTTTAAACGATGAAGAGGGCAGATTTGACCCTTTACAGTATAATTCTTAATTTGCAGACTTGTTCAGGGAACCAAAGAGGTAATTTACCTGTTCAAGTCACTGAGAAGTGGCTCCATTTGCTGCTGCCTGTCGTGGCAGTGGGTTGTGAACGTGCCCACCTCCTTCTGCTGCTCCTTCAGCCAGTCGGTGAACTCAGAGAGCTGCTGGGGGGGAACCTGCTGGCTGCCTCTCTCCAGCTGAGCTTTCAGCTGCTCCAGACGTTTCTCTGCATCCTTGGCTTTTAAGAAGCTCTGATGGACACGAGAGAAACTGTGAGGACTTCATTCATCATCCGGCAAATCCACCCGTCTGCCCATCAACGTGCTAATCTACTCACAGCGAGTCTTTGCAGGGACGTTTCCACGTCGGCTCTGCTCTCCGGGTGCTCGAAGCACTCGTTGACAGACAGCTGCAAGTCCTGGAACCAATCCTCAAACGACTGCCTTTCATCTGGAGACAAACGAAGAGATATTAGCATCATATATCGCTACACAACATGTATAAATATAATATCCAAAAAATCAAGATAGGTACAAATAAGGTATAATCAACCGTACTAAAATATTATATATATATATATACAGCAGATACTGAAAGACATAATATACCACATAATATAATAACAATAATAATACAAAATAAATGTAGAAAAATTCTTATTCTATATTTTAATTCCATATTTTTGTCTTCTGCCTTTTTTAATAGCATGTTTTCTTTTTTTACTTTTTGTAGTAGCATTGTTAGAGGGACCCTGAACAAACACAAGGATTTCTCCCCTGT
Organism: Eutrigla gurnardus; assembly: GCF_963514095.1. Classification (NCBI taxonomy): domain Eukaryota; kingdom Metazoa; phylum Chordata; class Actinopteri; order Perciformes; family Triglidae; genus Eutrigla; species Eutrigla gurnardus. The sequence continues at coordinate 29,727,375 of NC_139921.1, forward strand.
AATTTAATTTATTGTATATCATCACCTGTCTCCACTGTCATTTCCCAACAGACATATTAAAACAGGAGACGCCACACTAACCGTTGATGACCTTGAGCAGCCCTTTGTCGCGCTCCTCTCTCTTCAGGTGGATCATGTCCTGGGTGCGGGAGATGGCCTCCTTCAGCCGAACGCAGTCTACAGACAGCGCCTCCAGCACCTGAGGACTGGCCACACTGGAAACCAAAGCCACCTCCTTCAGGACCGCCTCGGCCAGCTCCTCCTGAACCTCCAGGTCATCACACAGACGCTGGTGAGGACAAGACATGAAACTGTGAAAACCCTGGTTATTCCAGCAATAGTAGAATCTGAAACACACTCAGAACTTATTTAAAGAACATGACAATTTCCTTTTCTGAATCTCTCAGTTGTATTTTCATATGCCTAAGAGGGTACACAAGTTTTATATATTATATACACTATATTATAGGGCTGCACAATTAATCGAATTTTAATCACGATCACGATTTTGGCTGCCACGATTAAATTAAGATGATCGTCGGCGATTTTCTCAACCCAATAGTCAGCCGACCACCAGGGGGCGACCGAAAGGTTAGGGCTTCATTAAGCTGCCTAAACTGCAAGCGAGCGAACCCTGCAGCAGCGACAGCCTCAAATGATATAAAGGTACAGACACACCAACTCCGGCAGCAGACGTCAAATCAACGGATCCCATTCATTGTCTATGTAGAGCAGGAGCTCCGCATGATGGATACGGCACGTCGAGTTGACGGCCCTGTCGCCGTACGTGAATTTGCATAAAGTTCGATAGATTGAACTTTATGCAAATGACGTCCGTCCAACGCAATGCCGCCGGCTCCAGAAACTTCGTTCAAACTATCAAACTAGGCAGTGTTGATCAAATATGAATCCAGATTCTGTTACTGCACTACACATTTCCCGCCTCAAATGTTTTCAGAAACATGCTATAGCGTGTAGTTTAACTGTAAAATGAGATCGTTTGTGGCCCGGCCGCCATGTTGGAAACGGCAGAGCGAAACTCAAGTCCCGCCCACTTCCCAGGACGTCTATCCAATTGATCCAACTTGAACACAGAAGCGCCCACTCGCCGGTGCGTTCGACCATCCGTTCCGACCGTATCCGTCGCTGCCGGAGTTGGTGTGTCTGTACCATGTGAGAGCGGGTGTGAGACGCATGAGAGTGTGAGACGCGATGTCGGGAGCAGCATCTGGAGGTGAGGAGCAGCTTGTGCCTCGTAAGGGCTCCACTTCCATTGTGTGTCTGCATAGGCTTCATTTTTTTCATTTGTTTGCACTTTATGATTGCACTTTGCAATGGCATATTTAATTTTTGCCCTTTATCTTGGGTAAATTTTATTTGATTATTTATGATTTATGATTATTTTAAGTTTCAATGTGAAGATTTGTCCACATAATGTTTCTTAAAAAAAGTGCAATAAAAAGACATGTTTTACCGAACATAATGAATAATCGTGATTACAATATTGATCAAAATAATCGTGATTATCATTTTGGCCATAATCGTGCAGCCCTACTATATTATATATACTAATACATCAAATGTGTTTTCTCTTCTGAGATATAACAACAGCTGTGTACCTGTGTGTGCTCTTCAACATTTGCTTGTGATGCATCGACTTTACTGACAGAACCCTGAATGCCCTCCACGGCTGTCTGGCACTCCCCCAACTTCTCGGCGAGGTGTTTCTTCACCGCTATCAGTTCTTCAAAGACGTCGGTGCAGTCGGCAAACAGCTCCTTCACCTGCTCCATCCTCTTCCTCAGCTGCGTTTCCATCACCTTATTGACACATTGTGAAAAAGGCTTCAGACATTGTAAAAGAATCCAGGAGCCAGAATATATATATATGCAACGTTTCCACACACCTGCAGTTCCAGTGGTGACTCTGGGCTCTGCAGCATCTCCTGGATCTCCACAGACTTCTTGTGGAAATGCTCAATGTTCTCCTCATTGGCGTGGATCTCATCCTACAAAGCAATGAGAAGTTATACATATATGGGAGACATTCAAAGAGCAGGATTGTCCCAACGGTCGAAGGTTTTCGATCTAAATCACTGATGAGGAAACGTGTCCTTTCTTACCCTCATGGCAAATACTTGCTGCTCGTTGTGGAAGGGGTGGCTCTCTGCAAACAGGGCCAGTTTGGCCCCAGCCCAGCCGTCCACCTCGCCCCCCAGCATGAGCTGCTTCTCCCAGAGCTCCAGCCCCACCCGAAGGTTATCCATGTAGGCGTCCGTCTTCTCCGTCACCTGCAAGGCCACCAGGCCAACACCATTCAGTCAAGCTTTGTGCAGCTTTGATATTTAATTTGAACACTTCCCATGGACAGAGCTGTGGATATGAGACACACTGATGCTTACATCCAGCCAGTTGTCCATGATGGCGTCCGCCTCGGCTTCGAAGGGAGTCTCACTGCAGTCGGGGAACGTCTTCAGTTGGGACTGCAGCTGTCTGCAAACACCCCTCATCTCCTCCATGCTCTCCCCGACACCACCAAGCCCTTCCTTAACCTCACAGACCTGGAGAGACGTGAACATACAGTATATTTGAGTCTGCCATCTACTGGTTCATTACATGTACTGCATATGTACCCTCCTGTTCGTCATGTTTTTCTTGTGCACCATAAAGGTGTTGGACTAACCCTGGTTATACTCCTCTGCAGGTTTTCCTTGCTCAGGTAGGAGGCCTGATCACTGATGGTCTGCTCGGCCTTCTGCAGGGTGTTGCTCAGGTGACCGCGGCAGCTCTGGAACTTCTTCAGGAGCTCCAGCAGGACGCTGTACTGCTTCTTACTGCCGGAGGAAGAAAATACCACAGGGGACTTTAAGTCGTGTTTCACCAGCTGTCAGCCCAAGCAAGCTATGACAGCTTAGCATCTAGACAGTTGACATGAATATCCTACACTAATAGTAGGCAGTAAACATCCCAATCCAGCAGAAGTTACAGTTATTAGGTGATTAATGTAATTACAGCTTTTATTTAAGTTACTCGAGCTGAACTTCTCCTACCGGTCAGAAAAGGCTCTCCGAGTCTCCTTCCACTCAGTCTCCAGCTCCTGCAGGATGTGCTCTCCTCCTTCCTGTTTCTCTTGAAGGTCCCGGAGGTTCTGGATCTCTGCTTGCTGGGCCTGCATCTGACCCTCCAAATCTGACAGGGCACGAAGTCTGGAAAATATTACAGGATTATTATCAGGAAATCAGGATTTTTACTCTGCAAGTAAATGTCTTTACACATCTTAGATTTATATTCTAAGAAACATCATGTGTGCGCAAACAGTAAACCGACTTCGGTTCACAGAGCAACCATTCCGCAAAAGGATGTCGTCAGAAAACAAAAAGCAAAGGAAAAGAGACACATAAGAATCCTTATCCTTAAAAACTATTAAGTCTTTCTCTGATTATATGTAAATACTTTTTACATGTCGTATGCATAATTAATGAACATACAATGCTGTCAATTAGTCTAAAAGAAAGAAAATCAGTATATCTCTAATTAAAACACACACCTGTGCTGAACAGCAGGTATGGTGGGCTCCTTCAGGCCTTGTGACTCGATGGTATCCTGCAGCTTCCTCAGCTCCCCCAGCAGCGTCCTCTTCCTCAGGCCCAGCGATACGTTCTGCGTCTCCTTCTGGAGGCTCTTCTGCTGGCCGGCCAGCCCGCCGTCGGCCTCCTCCAGCCTCCTCAGCAGGGCCGTCACCATGTCCAGGCAGGAGGCCGGGACACCGTCCCTGGTGACCGTCAGCCTGGCCCCCTGCAGGAGCGCATCCAGCTGAGGCGCCTTTTCCTTCAGACTGTCGATGCTCTGCCGGATCAGAGCCAGCTTGGAGCGACAGTCCTGCAGAACCACAGAGTCACTGCAGGGGGCGCCTTGGACTCCAGAGATGTCCTCGTCCACGGTACGCAAGGACATGAGGAAGCGGTCGAGGGCACGGCCGGCTGCTTCACTCTTCCGGACCTGCTGTCGCAGCTGATCCAGGCAGGTTCTGTGAGTCTCCACCTCGCGGGACAGAGGGAAGCAGTCTCTGGGGTCCAGATCGCTGGATTCAGGGTCTAGACGGGACAGCTGATCCAGCTCGCTGTGGATGTTGTCATCAAGTTCCTATCGCAAACGTAAACAAAGGGTAGCATGAGATGGCTGAAAAGAGTGAAATTCAATGTTGAAAGCATGTTTTCTTGTCTTTATTTTACAATATTTAACCAGTGAGGTGTTTTCTGTCTTTGTTTAACTCAATTACATTTTTTTCTTGTTATTTTCTCCCAGTTTCTGGATCTGTTTTGCATAAACTTCTAATAAATCTAGGATTGGAGAACATCCATCCATCCATCCATTTTCTACCGCTTATCCTGTATTCAGGGTCGCGGGGGGGCTGGAACCAATCCCAGCTATCATTGGGCGAAGGGATTGGAGAACAGTCGCTAGTAATAATATCTCCTAGCATACATGACTTCTGTGTGAGCGACTGACAACAGAAAAGAGAGGTAAGACCTTGATATCTTTCAGGATGTTGCTGTTGGACAGTGTGAAGGCAGTGATGTCTTTGGGCTGTCTCAGGTAGCGGTCCAGACGGTCGGTGAAGTCCACCATGTGGTTCTCGGTGGAGTCGATCTGCCTGAGGGCGGCGCCCAGCGAGCTGCCCCTCCTCTGAAGTTTGGACTGTTGGCCACGCCACTGCTCCTGCAGCTCTGCCTTCTCCTGCTCCAGACCAGTGCTCCCACTCAACTGGGAGCACTGGTTGGCGTACTCGGACCACAGAGACTCTGTCTCCTGCCTCAAGAACTAGGAAAGAGGGAGTTCAAGTCAAAATGACTGTCATTTAATGGGAATGATGAGAAGAAGAAAAAGGTCTGGTTGTATAGAAGTCTATGAGAAAATGGTCCTACTTCTCTCTGCTGGCCACCAGGGGGCGACTCCTCTCTGGTTGTATAGAAGTCTATGAGAAAATGGTCCTACTTCTCTCTGCTGGCCACCAGGGGGCGACTCCTCTCTGGTTGTATAGAAGTCTATGAGAAAATGGTCCTACTTCTCTCTGCTGGCCACCAGGGGGCGACTCCTCTCTGGTTGTATAGAAGTCTATGAGAAAATGGTCCTACTTCTCTCTGCTGGCCACCAGGGGGCGACTCCTCTCTGGTTGTATAGAAGTCTATGAGAAAATGGTCCTACTTCTCTCTGCTGGCCACCAGGGGGCGACTCCTCTCTGGTTGTATAGAAGTCTATGAGAAAATGGTCCTACTTCTCTCTGCTGGCCACCAGGGGGCGACTCCTCTCTGGTTGTATAGAAGTCTATGAGAAAATGGTCCTACTTCTCTCTTGATGTATTATCTCAGTAAACATTGTAAACATGAGTTTATGGTCTCAATCTCTAGTTTCAAGTCTTCTTCAGTCCAGCATGATGTTCATTTAGTACATTATGGTCCATTTAGAGTCCACCAGACCAGAAAGCAGGGGATGCTGTAGCGTTGACATCACGGTGACTACACCCACTTCTTATATATAGTCTATGGTGTTTATCTGTTTGTGATACAAACTTCTATTGTACCTGAATTTCCTGGAGCCGTGTATGGAGGCCTTTCAGAGAGACGGAGTCAGACGGGACGTCCTCGATGCTCTGCTCATTTTTAGCCAGTTGGGCTTGAAGAGACCTCTTACAATTCTCATATCTGGAGATTTTACACGTTAAAAACAAACAAAGACAACACGTTAATAATTATATGTGAATATAATGACCTGGCAGTTCCCATCAATACACTTTATGTTTCGTTAGCCAATCAGAGCACTCTGCGTTGATTCAGTCTACCTTTCTAAAGTCTCCTTTTTGGTGATTTCCTCCTCTACAGATGCTTGCTTTTCAGCCTCCCTCCTCTCTACACCGACCGTCTTCGCTGTCACTTGAAACACCTGTGGAAAAGAGTAATAAGTCATTTCAAACCTCTGGAGCTGCTCAGTGGACATCTTTAAAAAGAGAGTACATGCAGAGAACCCAGAAATGTAAACTAGTCGTAACCGAAAAGGTTCAGAAGAACACTATAAAAGGAGCTCTAATTGTTGGGTTCAATATAAAGATTACACATTTTCAACAGGAGCAAATCATACCTCAGCTGAGACCTGAGGCTTGTCACTTGATCTTGCAGCTTCCTTTGGCATGCTCGGATCCTCACTGAAGGCAACGGGAATCCTGGGAAACAGAAATTAGGATTATAATGTTTCCCTTTGCTATTTGACAAACACATTAAAAAACAGATGACTTTGTAGAGAAGATAAATGTCACTGAGATGAGAGGCTGTAATTCAGTTCTATATGTTGGTACATTTAGATTCAGTAAAAGAAGAATGACTTAATATCTAACCGAGAATCAGGGAGTGGTGCGTCTTGGTCTCCGCTGAACTGTCGTTGGATGGCGGCCAGCCTCGTCTCACACTCCCTCAGCTGAGTCTGGGCCAGGCGGTGGGCGTCCTCTGGGCTCAGGATGTCACACAGCACCTTCAGGGCCTCAAGGTGCTGCCCTGCCTGGGCAAAGCTCCCGTCCGCTGAGAAACAAGCCTGAAGAACGTTGACAGAGCAGAAAAATAAAGTAAATAAACAGACATGCTATGTCATGGATTTGAAGTCAGGTGATTACTACTGCCAATACAAACCACCTTTAACTTGGGAACTTATTCAGTTTTACTTCAGTGTTTTGTTTTTATTTATATAAATCAGACTTGATATGTAATTCAAGATTATGTTTAACAGCAGCATCTAATATTACAGCATCTTATTTTTGTCTCAAGCTTGGTTTTGACATACTGCAACCCCCACAAGAAAGCAGCCCCAAGATGATGCACAAAGGAATAAAATGATGCTGTTTTCACCTACAACTGAAAAACTGATTTCTTCGACATGTAGAGATTCATCTGAATGAGTTAATTTAGCTTTTCCATGTGGTGTTTGTTTTGTGTATGTCCTTTCTGGCCCATCAAGTAACAATACAATCAACATACTAAATAGGGTGATATGGGAGCGTGAACACACCAGAAGAAACACCGTTGTGAAGAGCAACCACAATTAAGTATGTGTAATTACCAAGTCCCATTGATAGTCTCCTTGAAGGCATAGAAAAAGACGGAGGAAAGACTGTTAAGCAGAGCAGATAAACTGGCTTCATTCCCAGCCACCAAAGCACACCTGCCAAGAGTATAGCTCCGGGAATATAGCTACCTTCACTTGGTTTTCTAAGCCGGAGCTTAAGTGCATCTCACACTGCAGGGCAGCTTTATTAAACTCTGTCCTTGTTACTTCAAAATGTAATTGTTGCAAAAAAGCTGAGATCTCAGTTCTCACAGCCTGGGAGATAAAAATCAATTACAAAAACACATGATATGTTAGAACATAATATTCAATAAAAGGTTTATTATATTCATGTTTTAGGTGCATGAACATTTTTTGTATGTTTATAGTTAAGACAACCATAAGCATTATCTGACAGATCTGAATTCAGAGAACCTGATAAAGCCTCATTAAAACTAGTGTGATAAATCCCCAGTTGACAACACATGAACACCTACCTCCCACTGTGTCCTGACCGACTGGGTGAAGAACTCCATGTCTCTGAGCTGTGAGGGGGTACAAAAGGCCTCCATGCCTTTGGCCGCTCTCATGAACTCCTCTAGCAACTCTGGGTCCAGGGTCTTCAGAGTCTCCTGAGGGGGACGGCATACATATAATTGCAGACTAGCTCCGTAGAAAAATTGAAAATTGAACTATCTACCCTTTAAAAAAGGTTATGACAGAGTGTTTTAACATCAAATTTAGTTAAATGCTTTTAAGTGTCAGTCCCAAAATCCAAAATACAGATTTTTCCTCTGACACTTTGATATCGGCCATAGATAGGTCTGCCTTCTATCGACTATTATAATAAACTAGATGGCACTAAGCCTGTGGTACGTTGAGCACCACAAGTCTAATGTATGCAACTACACTAACTAGGCAACTCACACCACAACAAGAAAGATTGATAAAAAGCACTACAGGTGAGAGGACAAATACGTATTTTTGATATGGGGTGAACTGTCCCTTTCTCCGTTATATCAATTGGCACTGTAGTGTACCAAAATGGACCTCTCCTTGCATGAAAACTTTGCAGATTAAACCCTACTAATTAGGGTTACTCATTGATTTTGATAAACAATACATAAGTAATTACATTTACCTCTTTCACTGATGCTTGCTCGGCCGATATGCATTTGTCCTTAAAAACGTTAATGGTTTCCAGGATGTGCTCCTGCAGACAGTGCTTGGCCTCCTCAAAGCCATTTCTGGCCAAAGCCTGGGCCTTGGCGTAGGCCTCTGTGTAGGCCTGGGGGGGGACCTGGGCCAGAGGCGGAGGTTTAATACACAGGTCTGGTGACTCGGCGAGGGACTGAGGCAGCACGTTGACCTGGGAGAGGAGAATAGTTTGGGGCTGTTGAGGTTTTGTTTGCGAAGGAGATTGAGGTTGGGTTTTTGTCTGTGGAAGTGGTCTGGCCTGTGGGGGTGATTGAGCCATAGATTGTGGTGTAGTTTGGGCCTTGGGTAGTAGTGGTGACAGAGCCTGAAATTGGGGCTGTCGTGGCAACTCTGCCTGTGGTTTGGGCTGTGGCAGTAATTGGGCCTTGGTTTGAGTTGGTGACTGAACTTCAGGTAGTGGTGCAGTTTGGGTCTGTGGTGGCAGCTGGGCCTTGGGTTGGGTTGGTGACTGAATCTTGGGTTGAATTGCTGGTTGAGCTTCAGGTAGCGGTTCTGTTTGGGGTTTGGGTTGTGGTGGTGACTGGGCCTTGGGTTGTGCTGGTGACTGAATCTTGGGCTGAGTTGCTGATTGAGCTCCGAGTAGTGGTGCTGTTTGGGCCTGCGGTTTGGGTTGTGGTGGTGACTGAGCCTTGGGTTGAGTTTCTGATTGAACTTTGGGTAGTGGTTCTGTTTGTGGTTGTGGTAGTGCCTGGGCCTTGGGTTGGGTTGGTGACTGAATCTTGGATTGAGTTTCTGATTGAGCTCCGAGTAGTGGTGCTGTTTGGGCCTGTGGTTTGGGTTGTGGTGGTGACTGGGCCTTGGGTTTAGTTGGTGACTGAACCTTGGGTTGAGTCGCTGATTGCGCTTCGAGTTGCGTTGCTGTTTGGGCCTGTGGTTTGGGTTGTGATGGAGATTCAACTTTGATCGTTGACTGAGCCATGGGCTGGGGTGGGAACTGGGGATCAGCTGAGAGTGGCGACAGTGATTTAGTCTTGGGTTGGGTTGGTGAATGAACGTTGAGTTGGATTGGTGACTGAACCTGAGCCTGATGTTTGGGTTGTGGAGGTGGCTGCTGGAACTGAAGCTTGAGCTGAGGCTGCTGAGTATGGGCCTGTGGATTAACTTGAAACAATGACTGTGTCTGGATGTGTGTTTGAGACTGGGCCTGCATCTGCTGGGGAAGGGCTTGTTGTGGTGGCTGAGGGAGAGTTTGATGCTGAACATGAGGATAATGCTGAGATTGAGGCTGGGGATAAGGCTGAAGTTGAGGCGGTGCTCGAACCCAAGTCTGTTGCTGAACTTGGCCTTGTTGGGTCTGAATATGAAAAATATTATGACCTCTCATCTGAGGTTGTTGTATGGAACTCGGGGGTCTGACTTGAAGTTGTGTTTGAGCCCAGGGTTGGGTTTGTGTTTGCATTTGAGGCTGAATATATGATGGCCCCATGTGAGAATAGCCTGTGGGCACAACCTGAGGTCCTTGCTGGGGACCAGCTTGGGGCCACTGCTGCAGAGTCTGACCTGTTAGATAAGCCTGAACTTGTGGAGCTTGACCCATTTGCTGAGGGTATGGTTGGGGAATTGGATGCCTCTGCTGGGCAATGGCTTGGTTTTGGGGCTCCTGTTTGGTTGTCCACTGCTGGGATGTGGGCTGAACCTGGGAGTAACCTTGGGGGTAAAGTGGAGGTTGTACTTTAGCCTGCGGATGCTGGATAGACATTGGGGATGAGACTCTAACTTGAGACCAAGCATGGATTTGGCCCTGGGAAATATGGCCTGGGTGCTGGACCTCTGGCTGAGCTGGTGTGGGATAATGAGTCATCGGCTGAGAATGAACTTCAGGCTTGGCTTGAGTTTGATGTTGAGTCAAAGGCTGTGCATGACTTGGCTGGGTCATCGGCTGAGCATGGGTTTGAGCCTTGGCCATGGGCTGGGCATGGGTTTGAGGATGGGCCACAGACTGAGGATGGGTTAGAGTCTGGACCATGGACTGGGGATGGGTTTGGGCCTGGACCATGGACTGAGGATGGGTTTGGGCCTGGACCATGGACTGAGGATGGGTTTGGGCCTGGACCATGGACTGGGCATGGGTTTGGGCCTGGACCATGCACTGGGCATGGGTTTGAGGGTGGGCCATGGACTGAGGATGGGTTTGAGGATGGGCCATGGACTGGACATGTGTTTGAGGATGTGCCACGGGCCGAGGACGGGCCATGGACTGAGGATGGGTTTGCACCTGAACAATGGACTGGTAATGGGTTTGAGGATGTGCAACGGATTGGGCATGGGTTTGAGGATGTGCCACGGATTGGGCATGGGTTTGAGGATGTGCCACGGATTGGGCATGGGTTTGAGGATGTGCCACGGATTGGGCATGGGTTTGAGGATGTGCTATGGACTGAGGATTGGCCATGGACGGAGGATGGATTTGAAACTGGGCCAGGGGCTGAGCATGGACTTGAGCCTGGGTTTGGGTTTGTGCGGGTGGCTTAGGGGAGGGCGGCCTGACAGGGGTCCACGACTGTGGATGACTACGAAGTTGAATGTGGGAAGGCACAGGAGGCTGAATTTGGCCCTGCAGTGGAGCCTGCATCGGGGAAGAAGGTCTGAGTTGAGCTACAGTTTGGGGTTGTGACTGATTTGTGTGTTTTGGTTGTGGGTGAGGCTGAGCCATACTTACAGCCTGGGATTTAGCCGTGGTGTCTGAATCTGGTTGAGCTGGTCTTACCATTGGCTGTTGTTGTTTTTCCTGTTGTTCCTGATGCTTTTGCTGTTTTTCAAGTTGCTGTGGTGGTTGTTTCTGATGCTTCTCTTTTTGTTTTTGTTGTGGTTGTTGTTGTGACTGCGGCTGCTCCAGCTTTTGAGGCTGTGTTTGTTTTTGTGGCTCTTTTTGCTGTTGTTTCGGCTGCTTAATAACCATTGCATGTGCCTCAGGTTGTGACAACGCAGTGGCCGTAAGCTGTGGAACAACCTGGACTGGTCCTGCAGTTTCTCTGTCAGACTTTGGCTGAGTCTGGCTGGTCTGAATTGGTTCGTGAGCAGAATCCTGCTCTGGAGTTTTATGCTCGCCTGAGGCTGGCTTCTGGAGCCAGGGCCGGTTCTTCATGGCCTGAGTCTTTCGACTTTGAAGCTCCTGGGAACTCTGTGGTGGTTTCTTTACAGATGCTTGCTTCACTGAAGTCTGATCGTGGGACTCTGATGTTTGTCTGTCTTTCACCACCTGCTGTTGAACTTGATATTGATGTATTTCTACCTGCTGCTGCTGCTCCAGATGTTCTTTTTCCCGCTTCTGTTGCAGTTGCTGTGGTTGTGTTTGCATCGACCCCTGCTGGTGCACTTCCTGTGGTTGCTGTGGCTTGAGCTCTTGCTGTTGTAGCTCTTTTTCCGTCTGAGTGTTTAGTTGTTCTTGCTGTTGTAGCACTTGCTGTTGTATCGATCCATGTTCCTGAGTCTGCTGCTGTGGTTGAGCAGGGGCCTTTGTCTCAGTCTGCATCACAGCTTGTGCATAGGTATATGACGAAGGCGGAGAAGTCACATTTTCTTCGATGTATTCCTGCACCACTATCTTTGGCACAGAGGTTCCATGAGACTCATGTAACTTTGTCTCGGGCTGCTGAGTTGGCCAACTGACTGAGTCTGATGACTGTTGATGCTTTTCTTTAGCCTGTTTCAAGACTTTTGACGGAGGAGACCCTTCTGGGGGGCTTCTGCTTCTGTCTCTTCTGGCTCCTAGGCTGCTCAGCATACCCACAGCTTCCTGGAATTTGAAATCACACGCATAAGAAAAACTGAATGCAATTACATTATCTTAATATTGGCATCATGCAAAAAGCCAATGGCTTGCTCAGTCAAATTTACAAAAAGAAAACTGGCCTGTGACTGTGCAACAGCAGCTCGCACTCTGTCCTGCATGGCGGAGGCGTGGAGGTACTGGATGGGAGAGTTCTTCTGACTCGTCATGACCATCACCTGCAGGTCCTGGTCCTCTGTGACCACCTGACCTTCCAGCTGCAGACCACGGGATATCAGGACCTGGGGGAATAAATGTGTGCAAACATCACCATCATTTCAGATTCCTTTATTAAGCCAGTGGTTGGAGCTATGAGTGTTTTCAGAGTAAACAAATCTGGATAGACAGTCACAGCAGTCAAAACCTGTCTGTTCGGTGGATCATCTTACCCTGGCTCGTGGGTCTTGGCCCCGGTGTTGCTGTTGTTGTCGCTCTGCGGCCCTCAGCAGCTGATAGAGCTCTCGGGCTTCAGACTCCCAGTGTAGGAGTTCAGCCAGGCGACTGTCCAGACCCGACACACTGTGCTGCAGCTCTGTACACACCTGTTCTGCCTCAATCAAGGTCTGCATCACCTGGTGACATTCAGGGAATGAATGATCGACAGGAGAACAAAGCATGAAGACAAGAACACAGATATATGAAGTAAGATATAAAGTAAAGAATTCATTTGTACTTCAGGCATAGCGAGCTTCAGTTTCTGCAACTGTTCCAGTGGGCATTCTGGGGAGGGAGCCAGAGCTTCAAGATCCACTTCTTTTATTTTCCTCATGATGAACTGAAGGAAAGAAAGCAAACAATGTATTCTGTGCTTGGAGCTGAGAGACAAACAATTGTTAATAGAGACTGTTTATAGTTAAGAACTGTGATGAGTCTACTCCACCCTGGGTGTAATTAAACCATCCATTAGTCCGACCTGTATTCTTTTTCTGTAGGTGCGTAAGGGACCAGCCATGGCTTCCAGAGGCTCTTTGAGAATGAGAGTGGCCTCTCTGATCAGAGTGTGGCTGTCTTGGGATCTGGCCTGGACGTCAGCACCGGCCTCAGCCATGCTGTCCTGGAAATAGCACAAGAAAAGCTGTTCAATAACAGGAAGATTACAAGACAAATGCAATAATCCGACAGACAATAGAGGCTGTTAAACATGCATAACTTGCTTTTAGCAGATAAGCCAATCATAAATGTGTGTGGACAGTTTAGTGTGATACAATCATAGCTCACTAGTTTCTTTTAGACAGCATTTTAAGCAATACTTCACCTACAAAATTACCGTTTGTATATTAATTACTCACCCTGCGTAACCTTGATTTCTTGAAGAAAGCTTAATTTTTAATCACATGCCTCCACAGCGAACGGATAATCCAAAAACATAGAAAAGCCGCTTGATAACAGCGAAACTATATCAAAATATCAGTATGCAAACTCTCACACAACTCGTTAAGTATAATCCACGTCTCATTTATGCAGTCGTATGCTCACTACCTCCCAAACACATGCATCTTGCAAAAACCTTCCTATTAAAGACACTCCCTACTCGTCTGAACTCGCACGGACGAGAGGCGTGTCTATGCAAGTGTAAGACTGTATGCGGAAGTGATTTAAATAATGATAAACTGTGTTTGTAAAGCAGCTTTCATACAATAAATGCAGCACACACTGCTTTACAATAAAGGAAGAATAATACAGTTTTAGTGAAGAAGCATGTGTTTGGGAAGTAATGATTCTCTGTTCACTGTGGAGGCAAGTTGTCTTTAAAAAATCACAGTAAAAGGGATTTAATACATGAAAAAATGCACTGAGGTATTTATAACACCTGCACATTATGCAACTCATGAAATCAAAAGGAGCCGTATGATAATGGGCTGTAATCACAGATTATAAAAGCCTTCCATTTCTAAATTACCAACAAACAAAAAGTAAAGGTGGAGTACAACATTCAGACTTGAAGCCACTCCTTCCACAGCGTGGGAACAATAGCAAAAGGACAATCACAGCTTCAACTCCAAAGGAGACATTAAGTCACCAAATCCCTGCTGTCACTTGGCAGGAAATAAAAAAAAGAAAAGTAGGCCATTATGTAACAGCAAAGACACCTCCCTGATAAAGACATAGCCCAGCAGAAAGGTAAATATAAGGGTGATATGATACATGCTTTATCAAATATATCATCTGCAGTAAAAGTAAATGCATGTTCCAGTCATGCTGAAGATCATCCTGTAACTTACGGTTGTGTTTCTCTTGACGAACTCGGCCCAGTGCATGTTGACTCTGCGCAGCTCCTCTGCCAGACTTCTGCTGCTCTGAGGATCCGTTGCCTCGATCAGGAAGTTACCCATCTCGTTCAGGTGGGCCTGCCGGGAGCCCCACTCAGCCAAAGACTCAGATGTCACCTTGACAAATAAACACAGCCGAGCAATATTTAGATGTGGAGGAAGGAATAAGCCCAAGAGCAATTTGTTTATGAAACATGGTTCTCCTGCAAATGACTGAACAATATGCATTTTTTATTTTATTTCGAGTGTTCTTAATACCTCTGGTCTGCGGCCAAGGCTGTGTGTTGCAGAGCCCTGCTCCAGCCATGCCTGCAGGGAGCTGAGGCAGTCGCTGTAGGAGTCCCAGGCAGACAGGACCCGTCCCATGTTACTCTTGGCTGACGTCACCTCTTCCAAAACCACAGCGGTGTCCTCCTCCACCTGCTTCACCTGCTGACTGACGTGCTGGTAATCTGCAGCTGAGGAACAAAGTCAGCCGGTCAAAAAATGCATCCATTACCGCGCCTGAATACCAAGGAAAGGAGATAGAGCAGTGATAGAGCACTTACAGAGGGCAGATTTGCTTGAATATTTCTCAGAAACCTGCTTCAGCTTATGAAGAGCTGCTTCCAGCAAAGATGGTAGCTCCTGTGTGTTTACCAGATCCTGTGTTGAAAATATAAGTGGGGGTAATATTACGAGACAAAACTCAGACTCAGAAAAAACAAACAAAAAACGTAGCTTTTGTCTGAAAGTAGTCACAAACTTACGCTAAAAAATGTACTGAAAATATCATACCAAATAAATCTGTGTATGTATCTTTCGGGACCTTCGCCTCACTCAGGCGGAACACAATTCCGACGGTGGCTGGCGTTACCGTGTTTTTGCACAATTTCTGAGTTTTGTTCTCACCAATTTATGACTTTAGAATCATAAAGTGAACAAAACCAGATGTACTCACATGCCATTCTTGCAGCAAAACCCTGACAGCCTCGGGGGAAATATAAGGTCTCTTCCAGAGCCGCAGCTTGGTCCTGATCTGCCCCAACAAATCCAAAACTGCATGGCGCTGCTCCCGGTACTCCAGCTTGATCCCGTGGTACTTAGCAGTAACTCTCACACCGGTGAACCTGGTGGAGACGAGTTTGTGAAGGTTATTAATAAAAAAATCAATTAAATAAATGAACAATGAAATCCCTGGTGGACATCTTGAAACCATTTATATGATGTTGTAAATGTCAAATCCCCTGGAAATGTGACATTTTCTATAATTCGTAGCTAACATTCCTACAATACGGCGGTATAATCCGCAATCTTAAAGTGCCCTCACCTTCTCTTTAATTCATCCATCTTGTCAGAAGGAACCATCATGTTTCCGTACTCATCCAAGTTCTGGAAGGACTGGAAGGTCTTCAGATGCTGGGGCATCTCCTCCAGGCACACCTGCGACCACATGGAGCACATTCACATGCATGTTTAACCATCGCTGCTCATAAAAGGTCAATATATGAAAGGAGGTAAGGATGTATTCTGTTTGCCACCTTTCCTGAGCAGTTAATTAACACTATTTTAAACATGGAATGGCATGTGGGGAATCTGGGTTTAGGAAGTGAGTGTCATTCTCCCACTTCAGCGGGTGGGTGCAGTAAATACTCACTTTGAGGAGCTCCTGTTTCTCCCGGGCTTCGTCAGCGGCTCGGCCGTGGTCCTGCGGGTCGCCCTCCTCCTCGGCCAGAGCCTTCTCGGCCTTCAGCAGCCAGCGGGCCACCGTGTCCAAGGGGGCCGGGAGACTCATGTCCAACTCCACTTTGTATTCACGTAGCTGGATGAAGAAGGGCAACATTGCATTAGAAGAATCCTTCAATTTAAAATGCATATAGAAACAAGTAAAGTGTGAATAGATGGATAGAAGTAGACCTTCCTTTTATATTCATTTTTACTAGAATTCAACTGTATAGTGTTTCATAAAATGTAACTAAAATTAAATAACCTAACCAACTAAACTGCATAAAAAAGGTTGAAATGTAAGACAAACAGGCTTCACAGTGTGTTCCGGTTCGGGTGAATCAGACCTTTTCCGTGAGCGTGTCCCACGCCTCTCTGAGCGCCCGCTGCTCCTCACTCATTTTCGGGATTCGTCTCATCGCCGTCAACAACGGCATGATGGGACGCCGCTGCTCATTGAAGGTCACCAGAAAGGTCTGAAACACCTGAGGGATGGAAAATATCACCTTTAAAAAACAAGGTGCTGCTGCTGCTGCTGCTGCAAACTAGAGAAGGAGCAATAAACTCTGAATAACCGGAAGCAACAACGTTGATGAAATGGTGCGACGGAGGCTCACGATTGTTTCTTCAAGTGCATCACTGGACCGTTGCAATAATACAATGTGAATGTACCACAGTCAATAAGACAATAATGCAGTGATGCTTCAGCGTAATGTAACGTACATGGTATCTCTCAGAGTATCTCTCCCCCTCGGTGGAGTCCCATCCCTCCAGCAGCTCCTCGTAGGCCTGAACCAGCCAGCATGTCACTTCCTTAGCCTTTCGATCAGGCGTCGCCTGGCAATGCGGACAAATACACAAAAAAAGTTATTGCCCGAGTACAAATGAACAATTTCTTCTTCTTTCACACCCGAGTGGTTAATTTGAAAGGAGGCGTCTAGTACACTTTTGACTGACTCATTACTGACACCTCTTCATGTTTGAGAACCAAACAGGTTCGGTGAGAAGCACCCGTAGCTTTCTACATAGCTTTACCTTTTATCTGCACACTGACGTCAAAATACGGGAGGAAGACAGCTAAACATTGTCCAGTTGCACAGGTCAAATAAACATAGCTCCACATAGAGATCTGTATGCAGTGACTGCAGCTTTGTTGGTTGTTTTAAATCCCAGAGGAAGGAAGTGTAACGGGAGGCCACCGAAGGTTAAAGGACAAAACAATGTCCGTTCCATCGATTCCTCCAATACAAGCGTGTCTGAAGTTTTGTTTCTATGTATTAGGCGATACACCAAAAGGGTGAAAACTTCCTCCTGCATAACAGGAACACCACTCATGAGATACTTAACACAAAAAAGTGCCAAAATGTGTCGTGATTCAAACAAGCCTGTGCACAACAGAGTGCCAAACCCACACCAAGGTTTTATTTGGCAACGAGGTTGTTATTTTTTTAAAACTTGTACAACAGCCACCTCCCATTCTGCAGTAAATGGGGATGTTTGAGGCCGTATTGTTCCATGGAATGCCTACGGTATGTTTATTACGTACAAAAGAAATGAGTGTGTAATAGTATTAAGGGTTATTAGTTACAGTTCTGAAAACCCTGAAACATGCTAATATCTTGTGTGGTTCACTGCGACTCATGTGTCATGAGTTGTGTGATCTCAGTGGAGGGGAGGAATGGCTGCCCTGCAGAGTCGCCCTGTCAGGGCTTTATTCATCTCATGGGAGGCAGAGGAAACACACCCTCGCTGTGGCTTTGGATTCCTTCCCAGAGAACAGGGCAAACTAGTTTGATTCTGCAAGATCTGTCCTGCTCTTAAGCACCATATGATTTGAAGGTAATCTTGGCTTTTAAGTGACTTTTTTTTTTTAATTTGGAGTAGCTGCAGTGGCGTCCCAGTAAAAAAGGAAAACGTTCCTGGCACGTCTGTACGAGACATAATCGTCAGTAATGAAATCTAAAGCTATTTGCGGGTGCTACAAGAGTTCAGTGCGTCTGACTTACGCCGCGTCACACGGCAGTAATGAGGCTGACAATTGCAACCCGGCCAGCCAGAGGGTCTCCGAAGGAAAGAGCATGGAGAGAGAAAAACATCAGCAGTGACAGGGGGCGTGGCCTGATGGAGACAGAGCAGACTCCCAGCTGTGTCACTCTAGCATCCAGTAGCTGGATTTAGTAGGACTTTTTGGTTATTCCTTAATTTAGACATTTCTTTATCCATTTGATTTTACGTCAAATTAATTAACTGACAAAAAATATACACATATATTATCATATTTCTAATAAAAATCAGCTTTATTTGACCAAGTATGCAGACACAAACAAGGAATTTAACTCATTTATCTCTCACAATAAACTAAACAGACATAGAAATAGCTAGGATAATATAAAAGATAATAATAAGAAAAAAGAAGTAATAAAACATCTATATACACGAGTGTAAATAATCTATAATCTGGGTTTTTCTGCTGTGGAAACTGATTTTCCTGCAGTGTAACTGGTTGAAAACTACGTATTTACTTGTGTTTGGCCCCTGGCTGCTTATATTTCTATGTTTATGTTCCAAAACCAAAAGCTGACACGAAGGTTTCCCTGAATCCATTGCAAGGTGCTGTAATTGAAAGGTTGGAAGGTGAGAAATGAAACAGGTGGATGGTGGAGTGTCACGTCTACCTGTCGCAGAGGTGAAGCAGAAATAGCAGGAGTGTAGTGAACAGGCAGGTTGACGGGAGAAGGACTTTTAGGAAGAGTCAAGTATGGTGTCTAGGAGGGAGGAGAGGAAGAAAGCGTAAACAAAGAAAGTAGAGAAATCCCAAACACAAAGTGATGGAGGAAAGATAGTAGCAAGTGGCAGCGAACTGGAGGGAAAGGCACCGTCACTGGTTACAGCGATGTGCAGATACAGAATTCTGGCCAATTTGCAGAGAAGAAATGACAGAAGAAAAGAACACGAGATAACAAGCAGCATTACAAAGAAGAATCGGACTCCACACCACCTTCTGTGTGCTGCAAACAGTTATTTAATGACCAGATTTAAAGGATTTCTTGCTAAACATGTAGGTGATTATGTACGCAGACTGAATATATCCTTCTTCATGCTCCAAATATTGATTTTGGCAGCAGCAGCAAAAATAGTCAAGACTCATGCAAACACAAAGATTCAAGCGGATTGAAGGAAAACAAACAACGGTGCATTCATTTAGTGATTTGCAAATCAAAAACATCAAGATATCTAGGTTTAACCTAAGTAAAATCTGGTTTCTTTTGCAAATTTCTAGGTTGCATAAAACTGTTGTTGCTTGAATAATTTAAATGCTGTTGATTTTGAAGTAACCCAGACATCTAAAAGATTCTTCAGACAAATGTTGCCTGATTTGAATCTTACTGTAAATCACAGATTAGACAGAGCTCAGCTGCACCCCTAACTGTTGACACTAGACTGCAGAAGTCAAACAGCTGGAAGGGTCTTGAGTCCTAACCTGAGCTGTAAACATTGCTGCAGTGTAAAATGTTGCTTGATGTTTGTGCATAAAAACAACGGTGATACAGACCGGCATGTCTTCCTCTGACGCTGGCAGGTCCTGGGAGTACTGCAGGAACTGAGCCACGTAGGTCATGATGGACTTCTCGTCAGGGTCTCGAACGTCCACATCTGCATCCACATTACAATCCTCCATGATCAGTCAGGTTACGACTAACACCAGGTGAAGTTTAACACTGCAACTGTTTGTTTTTTTTAAATCATTCAGAGAATAAAAGCCTTGCTAACTAAAGTATCAGGCAAGAGTGAAACAAGTGAGGGATTTATATAGAGACTGGAGCAAACAAACAGCAAGCGAGTCAGCAGACTGTCAGATCATCCCACTTGCCCTCAGGCTCGCTGGGCAAAGCTCCGTCACAATACTCAGATACACTTAAGATTCACATGGCACTCTATCACAGTATGTCAGTGACAAAGCCGATGAATCACATTTGGAAAAGACAACAAAAAGCCGTGGCGTGATGAGCTCCGTGAAACAAAAGACTGAAGCTTTCTTGGAAATTTGTAGAATTAAAGTGCATCTGAAGTAAAGGTATTGTGAAGGACTAATAAATGCCACAAACTTTATGAGCTGTAAAGACATTGCAAAGAAAGCCTCTTGATATGTCCTGTACTTGCAGCGGTGAGAATGAGCTCTTTCATGGCAACAATCTCAAAAGTGTATAGAATTGTGTCGTCATCGCAACATGGCAACAATGTCATTAAACACCAACAAAATCAACTAAATATTATTGCTATAAAATTACCAAAATCTCTATTTTTCTTCACAAAAAAATGTTCTTTTTCTTCCAGAGCAGCAGATTTGCACAAGTAGCAGCATACTTAACTTACATAGCTGACTTTCTTAAATGACTATACTATATAATCAACTAAAAGAGCTACACTGTTCTTTCACTACTATTTTTACATGGTTATGGGTTTCTTTGACAAAGATAAAGACTTAACGTTTCAATATTTGAATACAGCCTAAGTGCAGTAAAGCTGAAGCGCTCACCATCGGGGTCCAGCAGTCTGGGGATCCTCAGCTCTCTCTCTGCAACGCGGAAAGCCTCCTCCAGGTTCTGCTTGTTGCTTCTGGTTCTGGCTTTGGACAGATCCACCAGGTCGGGCCTCAGAGCGTACAGGATCGCCAGGAAGACCACTCCGCTCCTCCAGCTGGATTTGAAGTCTTTCACGTTTATCGAACAGCCGGCTCTGAGGGGAACGGATCATTTGATCACATTTATAATACGTTCATGTTGTTTTCATACTATTAACACATTTCAGAAATGTCACCTTGCTGTCAGACAGCCCTACGTTTGTTTGTTTTCACGGTTTAAATCTGAAACTAACCTTTTAAAAAAAGGGAAGGCAGTGGTAGACCAGCAACTCTCTGTGTTCTCTGAGATAAAATTACTGTTTTTGTCAATGGAGTCTTGTTCTGGGTTTGAAAGGACCGTCTGACGGCAAGGTAGGTAAAGCAGTGAAAATAATCGAAATATAGCAAACACTTTATTGATATTCATTTTTTAGGCGTCAAAGATATGTTTCTCCACAGCACTAAGGAGACGTACATTAAACAACATATTTAAAAAAATCTAAATTATTCATATATTTCTTATTGAGCCTAATGTCTTGTGTTATGTTTTTTTTTTAAATTTAAACTATGTTATGGGCTTCTTAAAAGAAAGACAATAAGAAATGGCAACAAGGAAGCACAGGGACTCAAACATTTATGAATATATACTGAAATATATATATAGTATTACTTTGACAATTCGATAACTCCAAGTAAGCCCAAATAAACCCCAAACAGCCCATTGAAATGTGTCTTTGCCCTTTAATACTGTTGACCGGCTCTTTACTTGTGGCACTGCTCCCGGACCCAGAGCAGCAGGGCCTTCTTGGCAGAAACCCTGAAGCGGTTGTGTAGTGGTGAACCTCGGGGAGGAACAGGACTGCTGCTGGCCGAGCGGCTCGACAGGGTGGAGCGTGAATCCAGACTGGCCAGGGACTCCATGGAGGACTGACGGGAATTGAACGAGAGGCAGCTGGCCAACTCCTCGATCTAAGAAAACCACCGACACACAGTTTCTGTTGAACTTTTTGGCTGTTTATATTTGGAAACTGAACATAAAAAAAGGTGTAAAACACAGAAAAAACCTCCACAACTGAATAAAACAACCAGGAGAAAAGGGAAGACAAGTAAAAAAGTGAACATTCGTTATTTCCAAAATAATCCTGTGCTACAACCCTGGTGTACACAACTTGTTTCCTTGCTTAAATAACTTCTCTCTGATCTTTGGTCGATAAATCAAGTAAAACTGGCCCCAGGAAATCTACACAAAATCTAATAACAGAATCCAAAAGAAGGAATTATACAAGTGAGGCACATTCCCACGGGCTATTTACTACATGAGGATTTTTCTTGGAAAGTTGATAACAACAGACCAAACAATGTGATAAAAACCCATTAATAAAATATGAAACATGAAAGACAACAACAACAAAAAAGGAAATATCTTCCACTCACATGATACTGCAGAATGATTGTCCATATGAGGCCCAGGATGATGGATGGTTTACCATCAATGATGTCAGGAATGTTTATGTTGACTAGTTTGATCTGGTGAGAAAACACAGCATTTATTCAAAAAGTCCGATATCTCGTTCTCTGGAGAAAACAAAAGGGTGTTCTTTATTACTTATAAGGTTAATCAGAGATCAGGAGTACAGAGGCAGCATGCATTATGTTAACAACTGTGAAATCAGCTTCAAACGTCGGATTTAGTAGAGATACACGTGTTTGTGTCCATCCACCCATCCACCCATCCATCCATCCATCCATCCATCCATCCATCCATCCATCCATCCATCCATCCATCCATCCATCCATGTCCTCAACTCAAATGAATATCAGAAAGGAATCATTACATATTTTCCCAGCAAATATTAAAGATATTACCCTCAGAATGTAGTAGTATTTTCTTTTTAATATATAAGGGACACAGGTAACATGTTTCATACTTCTTGTAAATAAAATCCAATTACTCTTATTTCTGAATTTAGTATATTCCCTTTGTAAACACCTTATTTTGAAAACAGAAGTTCAAAAGTTTGGCAAAATCGGTTTTGTGAATCCCACAAACATTTTGCCTCCTTCGGTGTGTCATTTACCGATTTCTTCTTGAGAAATAAAAGGGCTTTCTCAATGTTGCTCCTGTGCTGAAACATCCCTCTGCCTCTCTCCCGACTCTGCAAAAAGACAACCAGAGAAGTCGGTCAGCTGGTTCGTTAAAACGGTCGGCATGTTGAGTGCTGGACTGAGGAGGGGGGGGGGGACTCACAAGGCGCTGGCCGCTCATCACCTCCAGCAGGTCCAGCAGTTTGGAGCCATCGCGGAAATCATTGAACAGATCCACGACCATGCATGGTGGCCTCCGCTGTTAAAAAAACAACATTGTGTTTGCTTTTATGTATGTTTACATTTGCAGCGATAAGATAGATAGATAAAATATAAAAATGTAAAGAATATAAATATGAAAACACAGCAGTTAATCTTGTCTTTCAGAAAGTCTGTTATTAATTATAAAACACTAATGCTTTGTTCAAACCGAATGTGAAGCAATTTTTCGCGTCACTTTACTCACGCAATTACGACCGCAGGATCATTTGTGTTTATTCGCATGACTTGCGCTGGATGCCCCCGAGAGGAAGGGGAGGGGGCACACAGACAAGGTTTCATCCATAATGGCTGAAATAACTACTATTGCTGCTTTGTACATAGTGTGAAGTCCCAGATACGCCGGCTAATAAGTTCATAACATGAGGTATTCGGTGAGTCTCACTGAGCTGTATTCACTGTGTGTAGCAAGACTGACGAATGCAATACACTGAGAAAGGGATGCAGAAATAACTACGTAATGATGGCGATGTTTAAAAGGTCTCATGCTTTGTTAGGTCTGACTGCAAGAGGAGAAGCAGACAGCTTTTCTGTATAGGGGCTCAGATTGAACATCTAATCATAAAGAGGGCAGCAACATTGTTGTTTGGACCACAGACACTCTCTGGTTCCTCCACATAGTCTGGTCTGGTCTCTGGACTAATGTGAGCTACTATCTAGACCTCTGGGGGACCACAGACACTCTCTGGACTAATATCAGGGTTCCTGTACCTTTTTCAACGTCAAATTCAAGCACTTTTCAAGCATTTCAAGGTGCATTTTCATGCTTTTCCAGCACTTTACAGCTGTGGGAAACTACATATTTGTAGACAATACTCAGTATTCAGTCTCCTTATTATTGTACTTGTTCATCAAAACAACCAACATGATGTTTGGAGACAGCTTTTTACAGAAGGACCACAAATGAAAGGAAAACTAATTCCACTAACAGATCCACAGAAATATAATCACCAACTATTTTCATCATCTGTTCATCATCAAAAGTCATTTTTCATAAAGAAATGTCAGAAAATGCTGTTTTCAGTCCCTCAAATATGGAGATCTTCTTTTCTCTGTTCTATCATAGATGTCATCACATACAACACACATTTCAAGACCTTTATTCTACATCCAAGCACTTCTCAAACCTTGAAAACGACACACTAATATTAAAGTGTGAGTGTGGATCTCCATTTATGATTAGTCGTTTAGCAACACAGCGTGACGTGAATTTCTAGCGCGAATGACAGGAAATTTGCCCTTTGCAAATGTGCGTCTTTGCGTTGACATTGTGTGCAATCACGTCACAGGAGAACTTTGCAGCAGAGAGCTGAAGCCTTTACCGAGAAAAGAAAGTTACGATGCAGACATGTTTCTCTACATCTGGTTCCGGTTGCTCAGAAGTGTTTATACAATAAGCCCTGTTTACAAGTTGGGAATCAGAACTAAAAGTGCAAACAGAAAATCTGCGACTTTGGAATGTTCCGTGTTCATGTGGTTCGAACTGAAGGATGACTTTCCCCTTGTGACATCCAATTAAAATCAGTTTGACTTTTCAAGCACGTGGTGGTCAAGCTCATAACAAGGCTGTTTGTTAAGTTTCTGAGCAGCTGAGATTTTGAAGATGCGTTAATCTTCTT
Source organism: Eutrigla gurnardus (assembly GCF_963514095.1). Classification (NCBI taxonomy): domain Eukaryota; kingdom Metazoa; phylum Chordata; class Actinopteri; order Perciformes; family Triglidae; genus Eutrigla; species Eutrigla gurnardus. Next base: position 29,752,028 of record NC_139921.1, read on the forward strand.
CCGAATAATTATGACTATAGGAGTTTTACAGTTTGCATCATCGAGATTTGTGTGCTTTATGAAGGCAACGATAACTGATTGCCAAGAGATACTTACAAGCATAGGCGTAATTTATGGGGGGGATGGGTGGGTTGCAACCCACCCAATAATCCAAACCAGCCACCACAACCCACCCAATATGATATCATAATTATTGATATTGAATGTTAAGCATTATAATCACAACAGTGTGGTAGATTTTCTCAATTTACCAGCAAAAAATAGTGACGTTTGTCTGTGCCCCCTCCCGCTCTGAGATTTGGTTTCGCCCATCTTGCTCGGACCTGCGCTTCTCTCCTGTCTCTCCCGGTCTCTCCCCGTACGTGTACGAAGCATCAGCAGTGGTATGAAGAAAGCACGAGAAAAAAAGCAAAAGAATAAAAGTATCTTCCCAACAGGAGGTAGCTACTGCTAGGGCTCCAGTGCCACCACTCACGAGTCAAATCATGTTACTGAACAAAAGTTAGCCCCCCCCAGCCGGCGAGTTTGACAGTGCGTGTGCGTATAGCCCCGTTCACATACGTCGCTACTCGCCCGTCACTCGCTTTCTCGCTGAATTCTACTCGCTGGTCAGTAATTGATATGTCATATTTTGTTTCTCAGAATTCACCAAATTGATGCATTAAAATTAAATTATTCAAAATTTTCTCCCGGGGGGGCATGCCCCCGGACCCCCCTAGAGAATCGCAAGCCCCCCACCATAGTCTCCATAGATCCTGTGGGAAACACTACAATCCCATTGTAATCGGGACAAAATACTTAAAGTTAGAGGCAATTAAGGACCACAAGTCCTAAAAAGAACACTTGCACACGCTTTAATGTGTATTCTGTACAAGTTCAAGAACCATTCTTATGCATTTTCTGAGTCGGTCACCTTTATTTTAGGCACAAACTATTTGGGCTGGTAAACCCAACCTGCCACAGTGGCTGGTGGCCAAAGAATTAACTTCAGGCCCTGTGTGTGTGTGTGTGTGTGTGTGTGTGTGTGTGTGTGTGTGTGTGTGTGTGTGTGTGTGTGTGTGTGTGTGTGTGTGTGTGTGTGTGTATATATATATATATATAATGTTCAACTCAAAGTTACGCCCTTGCTTACAAGCACTAGTTATAAAAGGTGATGGCAACAACTGAAATCAATTCTGAAGCAATCAAGACAACATTTATATCTTTACTATTCAGTTCCAAGCACAGATAAGTAGGGATACCGTTAAACTAGATCTATACGACTTGGCATACTTATCAACAAGTATCATGTTGCAGCGCAGAAATGCCAAAGATATACTTGGAGTATTTGAGGTGTTGCCATAACGTAATTGTCCATCAGAGCACTGTGCAGTATATATCTTGGACTCATTCTGCAATAACCACATGTAATGATTTCCAAAAATGTTTGTTTAAGATAATATAAAATAGAAGAAGTCATGAAAAGATTCTCCCCTCGAGGGTAATTGTGTGTGCACAGTTGCAGTACAAAAATCTGCTGAGAAATTGCAATCAAAAATGCCACCAAAAACCCAAAAAACAAACAACAGCGATACACATCTTGTGTCTCTTGCCTTAGGCCTTTAAGCAGCAAATCATCTTTAATAGGAATCTAGCAGACCTTAATTAACCTCCAGAAGTGACAAACAGGAGAAAAACAAGTCCTTTAAAAGGTCCCAGGGATCATCGTCATAAAATAGTATTAAATAAATAATATATATGCCTGTTGAATGTCAGCCTGGAGCAGACACGGAGCATTATGGAAGGAGACCTATTCGCATGTGAAACAGGGTACTATTGTTCTGTGAGCTCTAATGTGAAAAACCAACCAAGAGGATTAATTATCTCCAGTATTCAGTTAAATGAAAGAGACCCACTGACTCCAACGTGAGCCCAGAGCCGGGTGGACGTCCGGTGGGTGGATGTAGGGGGTGTGGTCGGTGGGAGGGGGAGGCCCGTCTGTTGCTGTCTGTCTTTGTGCTGTGAACCTTGCTCCTCAATGCTATATTTATGTACACAGCTCCCCACCTCCACCCCAACTGTCCTCCGCCGTCACACTCCCAGCTGACCGCCAGCGTGAGGCGTAGAGAGCGCTGACACTCTGCTGTTGACTCGTGTTGGGAGGACGCAGTTTGAGAAAAACACAAGTGGCCTGCACCAAATCTACAAATTCAGACCAGCTGGATTTCCTGTAAACACGAGCTGCTCACTGGGAAAACAACTAAACGGATGTGTGTCTCCTCTTGCAGAAGGTTTGATATTACATGAGCAGCACCACAAAGCTGTCAGCTGACACATTAGTGTTTTAGAGGTAGCAGATGTGCTGATGTGCCTGATGACAGGCGTTCACAATAAGGATTTTGCGGCCACTAAATTAACCGTATAATTCTCACCACCAGGAAAAAGTTAAATGCAGCCCAAACAAACTCGGTGCTCCTGTGCCATTTCCATATTTTTAAATAAGGTAATACAAAGAAATGTGGCACAAGATTTCTATGCAAACCTGCATCATTGCAAAAACAGTTAAACTCTTTAAGAGCAGCACTAATAGCCAGACGCAGTTACAGTGAAATTAGAGAGAAACTCATTTATTTTGGGAAGCAGTCAGCATGCAATGACATGAAAAAATAAAATAAGAAAGCTCCCCTATATGTCATTTTTGAGATTTAAATAATCAGTGAAGTTACGCTGTTGTTCCTCGTGGTTAATGTGCACAGCGTAATTTTAAATGGGAATATGCACTTATTGTTTCTGCTGCTGGGGGATGCCTGCAGGTATTTAATAATCTCAAATAATGTCTCCAAAAAACTTGCAAATGCAATTATTATTTCCTAGACTCATTGCTCTCAAGCACATTTTTACTTTGCAACAGGGATTATTGGAATTGGATGCAAAAAAAAAGGGGCAAATTGCACTCAACTGCAAAAAAGTATGTGCGTGTTTGTGCTGTATTATCATATCTTTCGTGCATGGCTGCTTGATGGAGCAGCCGGCTGTTGCAAATTCGCCCCTGAGGGTAAAAAATACCAGGGATGTACAGTTTAAATGCTTTTAGGAGGTAAATGAACTGAAGGTAGAGGGATTTTTTTTATTATTATTACAAACTGAGGTACCAATTTTGCAAAAGGAGCTGCACTTTGCTGTCAGGAAGGATGTTCTTAATATAGTGTGAACACAATGTGTGGATGCCTTTGCCTTTACGACCCCAGACAAACAATTCTCACGCCTGCACTTTGTTATTCAGCTGCATCAACTCATTTTAGGGCGTGGAGATAACCGTGTATACATTACAGCGCTGTGACTGGATAACTCCTGGTTAACTTCTCCCCGAGGGCAAGGTGGGTCATTTCAGCAGTAGTAGAAGCCATATCACACAAACAAGTGGTATGATGCAACAGAAAGCGTACTAAAAGATTATGATCATGAGGCGTTGAGACGTGACTCACCTTTGCCAGCTGAGCATTGAGCCAGTTGGTGAAGGTCTTCTTCTGGATCTGTTCTTGCTCCACTGTTGAGGAAGAAGAAACACATTGTCAAGTCCCACATTTCTATCGTCACATCAAAACAGTCACTCAAGTAGTGCAGATTTAAAGCATAGGCATGAAGGTCACGCATTATTTATATGTCCTGGATTGCTAATATTATTAGCAACAGTGAGTGTAATGTATATGTCATGTCACCGACGTGGACTGGACAACACTGCAGAAAAGTAACAGCAATGGTCATAATCAACTACTCGAAAGTCAAAAGCAGAGGATTTTGTCACGCAGTCAATGTTGCTTTCTTTTTAAGAGTGACCTCCTTCCCCTGAACCAAAGCGGGAGCAGATCTCAGTCATTTTCATACACGCTGTCAGACATATTGTCATTTAAATTAAGTGAACTGTAAACTCAACATGCATTCATTGGTCTACGTGGCAGTAAAAACATGGTTCCTTTTGAGGGCGAAACAAAAAGAGACGAGTCAAACCTCCAGCTATGGAAGACCTAATGGAAGCACGTTTGTTTACTCGAGTCAGCTGAAGGCCTCAAAATAGCTCTGCAAATTCACAAAAGGTATCAAAGTGCTCAGTTCAATTCATTTAAACAGCAGGCAGACAAGGAAATGTGTACACCTATTGTGAATTTAGCCAACAACTAGAATAACGTTGCCTTTTAAAGGCATGTTATTACTGTAACGCCCACAGCTTTGGACAATTGCTTTGGGAAACCTTTGGGCATGATAATAAAAAAACTGAGGTATGTGGTCTGTGTGTTGCCTGAACAAGCAGAGAGCTTCAGCACAATAATGAAAGAAAGCCACTGAAAATAAGTTGGCACAAACAGATAAAACACATAACCAACCAACCATCACACACAGACATCTGTACGTGTGCAGTACAGTTTAAAAAGCCCTTAAAGGAGATTTACAATATAATTTGAATGTAGTTTACTGACACATATACTGACTTTAACTCCCCTGCAAGTGCATGCATCGGAATAAGACATTTCATACATGCAGGTCGGGCAATCGGATGAATATATCGGCTGTCATCAACTGGTTTGTTTTTTTGGGCCAATACTGAAACGATACCACAGTTTATGTGATTTATTTGATAGTTATTTTCATATTTGCAGCCAAATATCACATTAAACATCTTTAAAAAAAAAAAAAAATTTAAACAGCGCCCCCCACACAGCAACAGTTCAGGTGGAGCGTGGTACTGCAGCATATATGCTGTAGAATACAGTTCCCTTTAAGGAAAATCAACAAATTCAAACTTACATTAATAAAAACAATTACAATAATCTGAGACAGGCTACAGAAAGGGGTTCAGCATTCAGATAATAAAGACCAGAGTGTAAAGTAAAAACAGATTTGGTCTGTTCATTTCCCACCACTCACCATCGTAAAGCTCAATGAAGTCATTCAGGTCACTGACGGTATGAAGAGGCTCACATATGATCCAGTCCTCATACATTGTCCTCAAATCAAGAAAAATCAACTTCCTGACTCAACAAACATATCAGTCTGAGCTTTTTTTAAACTTCCACTACTCTCAGATTAAAAACCGCATGCAGTATCTCCAAAATGTACAGTCACCTTCAGTCTCTAGTGCTGCTTTTTAAAAATAAATGGTTGTAAAACATCAACAACAGTAATAACTAATGCCATTTATGTTATGATGTAGGAGCTATGAATACCATCAACAAGGATTTATTCCAATTCTTTCTTCCACTGATTGTTTCTAAATTCCCTCATCTCTTGAATACTAATATATAATATTTAACTTTAATCCACTAGTTCTTCAGGTCACTTTCTTTGCTATAGCGGCTAAAAGGCGATTGGTCCTTCCTCGTCCACGCTGCGTTCTAACTCTCCTTCAGGCTGTCTGGTCCTATGAGGTAGTTTACAGACTATTTTCTGCTTTAATATGTTTAACAGCAGGCCACCTTTGGCTTCAGGTCACTTGCAGTCTAATCTTGATCATAGGGAGCCCCCGTCTTATTATAAATAAACCAGTATCATCAAAGATAAGGGGTTTTCTAAAGCGACGTAACCCTCTGAGTTTTGATCGCGAATCAAACCCACAAAAATGATGAGCAACCTAAAGTTTTCTAGAGTTCCCGGCTGGTTAGTGAAGAGGATGAAGAAACCAGAGAGCTGTGCCACACTTATAATTATTTTAAACGAACCCGTTTGGTCGCTGTGACCACAGCGCTTTCGAGTCACTGCTACCGTTTTTAGCGCCTCCTAAAAATGAATCAACGCTATTTCCATAACAGAGATTCATTGGAAACACAAATACTGTCAATTTAAGGAAGTAGCAAATTACCACTTCCATCTCAATAGAGATTAAACATCATGTTGTAAAATTATAATTGATGGTTATAATCACAATTTGAATGTTACAGTAGCCACGTACTAACCAATGGAATTCTGGGATTTATTTCAACTGAATTTTTTTAAATTCCTGGCAGAAAACAACACGATCCACAGTTCAAAGATGTCAAACACAAGTCCAGTACGTCTGACTTTATTTTCTGGTCATTAAATGTATCTTTCTGCACTATATCGATTGGTTCAGAACTCTAAAGGACTCTGAAAACTCAACTTGGACTGGAACATTTCAGGATCATGGTCAGTAAAACAAAGTGGGCGGGAACAACTCTGCTGGATGGCTTTTCAGGTGATAGCCCCTTACCTCTGCTGATGCTACTAGTGTTAGGTAGCTCACCTTGTAGAACACAGCTGATTTACTAGTCTAAATACACCACAGTGTTGCTTAATATTCTAAATAAGCCTGCTAGCCTATTTCCAAGCTAGCGAATAAAGAAAAACCTGAAAAATAACCTCTTCGATGAAGGTAATTAGTGGTTTTGTCATTGTGCAAAGTCACTAATTACCTCCACCCAAGAGGTTATTGTTTGATTGTTTGCCAGCAGGATTGTGGAAAAACTAATGGCCCTATTTTGTGTCTGGTAGAGTGGAAAGTTAATGATCAAGTATCTGACTGGTGGCTGCTGATGATTATTTTTATTATTGATAGGAATTTATTTTTTTCCCCACAGTAATTTATAATCATATTTCCTGTAAAGGACATTAATTTACTTGTCTTCAGTGGCACAGCAAAGCTCTGCCTTCAGGGCGATGCGACTGATAAAAGGTGTCCTCTCTGGACAGGAGCCAAGCTCTCACTTTGTGTTTCTGTATTTAAATCAAGCCTCTCAGAAATTGAAAATATTATATCTTTTAATAGGAGGCAACACGTTATAAAACTAATAGGGGTGACTAAAGGAGGTGGATACATGCATGAGTTAGAAGGAAAGATATTTTCTTCCTATCATGTCCAAACAGATGCTGGCCCTAAGAACAAACTTTACTTCAACAGAAAAACAAGCCTGTGTTTGACTTTTGATTTATCTGCTGATAATAATAATAAAAAAAATAGGCACATCATGGTTCTCAGCAGAGCATATTTTCAAAAAGTATCCAAGTGTATGATGAGATTAAATCTCTCTATTCTAGAGTGACATCTTATGTTTGACAAATGTTGAGACTTTCACCACGTTGGGTTTGCATATATCTATAGCACCTATAGGGTAACATGATAACACCTTCTATTATACTATGGAATTATACTGTGCCTGTGCAACACATCCTATACAGTTTTGTTCTGCACCAATCACTACCTCAGAGACAAATAACAGAACTCACCCATGCTGGGATCACTCGTGTTGACTCAGCAGGGAATGTTTCCAGGTCAACCTAATCTGATGCAAATCAACTAAAACCAGCCTTCACTATCTAGTAAAGATGCTGTTTACCACACCGACTGCAAACTTTGCAGACCCGTCATCTATGAAGGAGAAAAAGAGTTCTGAAATACATGTTAGAGTTCCTCCTGTCTAGCCAGCTAGCAGTCCACATTTCCAGCCTGCAGCGAGGCAGGTGAGATCAGCTGGGCTCCGCCTCTTTAAAATCTAACTGATTCAGGCCTGCTGAAACAAGACCTGCAGGAAGCTTGCCCTCCTGCAGCCTCCTGTGTAAGTTATGCTATATAAAGCTGGGAAATGAGGGCGAAAATCAAATTCCACATGCTGTGAAAATGACATCTTACCTGACCTAACCTAACGAAACCTCTACACATGAGTAGCAGACTAAACTGGGGCTAAACCAGGGCTGGGAAAACCATTAACATTGTGATATGTTTCTATTTTAACTGTTACAATACAACGTAATTTATCAGACTCAGCAAAAGGATTTGTTTTAGATCAGCTATTCGTCCATGTGGTTAAATTTAATGAACAATTAATACTAAAGCTCTCTAAAGCTAGTTGATTAATATGATTATTGGAGTGCTTTCACCTGATAATAACTTAATAAAACACACGCACAGTCTACATCAAACATCACATGTTCTCTACAAAGAGCCTCTGCATAGCCATGACGCACATATCCATCCGTCTGTTCCGACACAGTTCATCACTTCAAAAGCATCACACACAAAAAGCCACATTACATGTACTGTGAAGAATCCTCGCTAAACCCCGCTGATGCAAACGCTGAATACATCATTCACACACACAGTGCGTCTTTATTGACGTACTTTCATGATGAGCATTTGAAATATAGATGAAACAAGACCGTTCCAGTCTATAACACGCTGGCTTGTCATAAGGGCATTAGGATGACATCATCCATCCTGCACATTGTACCAGTTGTTTCTAAGGCTCTAATAAAAAGAAAAACACTGTGTTCTACATGTGGAGATCCACGTGTCCTCAGAGAACCATGGGACGGCAGACATTCCCATCTTTAACAGGCTTTTAAGCCTAGTGAAGACATTGGTTTCATATTAAACCTGGCAACCTAAGGCATACCAACCAGGTCATTCTAGCATGTTGGGAAGGAGGGTGAATAGAAAAATAAAAAAGGGACCCCTTGGCCTCTGACCTCAAGACATCCGAATGAAAATGGGTTTTTACAGAACCCATGAGTTTCACTTTTATTCCTCTTCATGCTGATCTCATGCCACTTGGGGCAGTTCTTTTTGCATGCAATATAAATGTGCTATTTTAGCCATTTCTAAAATGGGGTGTTTGGATATTTCTGCATACTGGTGTCCTTAAATAGTCTTGGAATTGCATGGATTGGGTAAGACTGGAAGGCTGAGACTCTGGTGGATTCAATATTCAAGTGTGATGATGTTTGTTGCCATAGTAGCAATTTAACACAGTGAGACCATTTTGTTGAAATTTGAGCTCACGGTATAAAATGACCTGTTGACATGTAGGATAATCATAGCCTTATGAAACTTTACGACCTCCAACTAGAGACAGAGGCCATTCAGACAATGTTCGGCTTTCCTAGGTATATTGACAATAAAAAGGGTTTTCTGAGCACTTTCCAGAACAGAAGTGCTCGCCATCCAAAACCAAAAAATGCAACTCTTGTAGAAATCACCAAACACACACTTTCTCGACCAGGCCCTCGCTAACGTCGGGCTTGTAATATGTCTGCAGAAAAACTTTCATCAAACTAGAGATCAAATGCAAAAATCTCACAGAGAAAGTGACACACCAGTTAAAAAAACAAACTTGTAACATTGAGAATAATTGTACATGTTGTACAGGCAGTGAGAACGGGATCAAAAGACGACCCCGGCACAGCTTTGCTCCAAATGTTCAAAAAACGCCCCGGGAGACAGTGACTTAACGAGCGAGAAACGTTTATCATGTCTCTCCAAGCCTCCTGCTCCGTCCCTCCGGATGGCCCTTTGCAATATGACTCACGTCTCTCTGAGATCAGGGGCTTCGGTTTCAGCACATTACACCAAGCATGACCTCAAAAAAAGTGACAAAAGTGAAACAGGACGGAGCCGGCAGCGGACCGAGACGGATTCATCAAACTGCTCTCCTGAGTGTGACTCATAACTGTTGCTTTATGGTTATCACGTTGCCACAGTAACAAAGATTAGACACTGAAGCCGAGATGAGGGGCCTTTCGTTTTACAAACTGCTCTCAGGGCGAGAAACAATGGAGGTGAGAAACATTAAACTCAAGCTTTAGTATTCAAATCACAAAATAAAGTACCTGCTCTTCCATTTCAAATAACACAGAAAATAAAACAACAAATCTCAAAGAAATAACTCTATCACGAGAAAGCACAGTCAGAAACAGTAATGCTGAGCAGAAGCGTGGAGCGACTGACCCTGCAGCAGCATGTGGATGTTGTCGATGTCCAGGGGGATGGACCCCCTCTCCACCAGATCATCTGTGAAGTCTGACGACATGCTTTCTCATTGACGGCCTCCCGGCAGCATGGCAGCGCTCTGAAGAAGAGAGGGGAAAAGTCAGTGCACTTCAGTATAGCTTAAGAAGCGAGGGCAACAAAATCACTCATTAAAAAGTTTGATGACAAGAAATGTCTGGCTGACTTCCTGTTAAAAAGATATCCTTTCTATAAATTTCATTTCTGCATGTTGCAAATGGAGCAAAGAGACAAAATTCCCCAACATATTGTGAAAATGCAACCAGGTGATTTTTGCATGATGCACAATTAAACCAATGTGTAGCGTCCACCTCAGACGAATCTGTGTCATTTTTAAAATTACAGAGCAATTAAAACTATAATTTCACAAACTTTCTTTAAAAATCACACCGGTCAGAGCTGAAATATTAGGACTGATGGATGGACGGAACAGACCCATCCAATTTTTTAATTGTTCATAAACCAAATCTCAAGGGAAATCTCCTGGCATGGCATGTTTTAATCTTCCTGGACCTACACGGTTTAAAAAACATGCAGGCAAATGTCAGGTATGTGCCTTTGTTGAAAAATCTTTGTGTAATAATGATTTAAAAAGCAACAAAAGCTAACAAACACAGATTACACAAAGGACAGGAAAAAGCCAAACATTTCCAGAGACCTTGAGTTGAGCAGTCGCACAAAGACCTTTTCAACACACCAGCAGAAACACCTCTGAAACACAGTTCAGGTTGAGTTTATCATCTTTTATGGAGCACCGACACACTGCTCTGTCAGTTGAATGGCTGAAGGGTGAGTGCTGGATGAAGGGTGCCGGGTGTTGGGCTGTGTTTTGACTTGTTGCGTCTTGCCCTGGGATACGAGTTAGTGAACTGGGAAAAATGTGTGACATCGTTCCAAATTCGCCTGCCGAAACCAATTACACAATTGATTTGACCAGAATGTGTTTTTTCTTCTTCTGCTGATCACAAACATGACAGTTTAGGAGAAGAGACAGGTGACTGAAGCTAAATTAAAATGGTGTTAAATGGCACCGAGCTTCATTAATATGTCAGAACAAATGTCAGATAGTAGCTGTTCATTTAGTTTGAAGCTGCCTGTACTGACGGAGAGGTGGGAGCTTATAAACTTCCTGATGCCTTATTTCCTGTAACACTGAACAATTGCAAGCACAGTTCTCTTTGCTTGGGGCTTACAAATATGAGGCCATTAAAAAAGGTCAAAGCCGTCTCATCAGGCTAAAATGAGTAAAGTTTTATCTGCATCTTGTTTCAGTTGTGCATTAAAATACAGGTAGTGATAAGACAGTTATTATTATTAAATGCAGTGCAAAATGGTTGAACCAAATTTTACTAAAATCTGTTAAGTATTGAGAGATCCTGCTAATCATAAACTCCTTGGCAGAGGTAATGACATCACAACAGCATTAATGGTACGGCACGTCTGCACAGTTCAAGATTTTGTGGAAATAAGAAAAGCCAATAAGCCTATAAGCTGAACAAATGATTGTGGCTGCTCTGTCTTCCTATCACTGACTTTATGTGTAGTGGGCTACAAGTAACACAGCCCCCCTATGTCAATCAACTTCCTGTAAAAGCATAATTTGATTTTTAAAATACCAGTTTGGTATAAATAAAATCACAACATTACTGGAGGAAATTCAAATACTTAAATGTTAAAATAAATAATTGTATCATCCCACTGGTCACACTGCATCTGGCCTTGAGGTGCACTAAAACAAAAGCTCATAACTTGTGGAGTAATTGTGTTGTTGCTGCTTGTTTGAGGTGAGTCCTGTGCTGCTGTTCAACCTCTACACAACAACGCGCTGTGTGCGTGGAGGTTAAACCGCTACAGCATGGCATCTGAACTATCCCAAGGCTTCATGTCAGCTGCAGGCATGAAACTTTGCAAGGGGAGTGGAAATGAGAGAGTATTAAGAGCAGGCGGGAGGTAGAGATGGGGGGATTTCAATGCGACTTTTGTGGCTTAAAAGAAAAGCTTTTCCATAAAGTAATAACAGGGGACTTTTATTGTGAAGACTTTATAGGATAATATGTTTGTCACCGAAATAGCTGAGCTTTGTTCGCGACTATTCTTTAATAAAAAAGAAGTCCATATGTATACTGCGGGGAAGAAGAGTAAGCAGCAAAAATGACTTGAATTTATAAGAAATGAAATCCATCCACCACTTCAGAGCGGCTCCTTTGACCATGAGATATATCAGAAGTGTTACGAGTGGAAATACATGCAGACGCAGTTCTGTGGCATCCAATCACAAGTGTGAACAGACATGTGAAACCACAGCCTACGACTCGTAGAGAGTAACTAATAGGAAACCATCATGAGACTCGAACACAGATTTCATTTGAAGGAGAGAACTGCAGCTTCATTGTCGGAGTAAAAACAAACGTGTGTAAGGTCATCACGCATCGCTGTACACGTCATGATTCTTAATGAAAAAGCCAAACAACTCAGGCTGACGCACCAGATGTCCTCTGTAATTAACTCCATCATGGTTTGCTAGCAGTTTAGCTCTGTTGAGGATTCAAACGTATCATTGACATCGGGGAAACACCGTCCATCAGCTTTGACTTATTGGCAAAATTAATGTGATATCAGAATATATTGTTAATCCCTTAAGGAAATAGTCCGGCTGTAATTGCTCCATAAGAGAAAGAAGGAAAGAGAGTCATGTGCTCATAAATGAAGAGCCTATAAACATAGTAAGGTAATAAGCCCTATACACATGAGTAGTCAAATAAGTATAAAAGTATTAAATATAAAGAATGAAACCAAATAAGTTATGTATGCATATAAAACAACAATATATGATCCATTTGTGTATTTGCAGTTGAAGTCTGATTGATTATTCTTTTGTGTTATTACTGCATAAAAAGCACTATGCTATTTGTTTTATTACCTCCACCAAGGAGCTTATGTTTTCAGTTCAGTTTGTTTGTGGGTTTGTCAAAAAAAAAAAATTCCGGCCTGCATATTCATAAAACTCCGTGGAAGAAGGATGAAGCACGGTTGAAGGGAAAGCCCATTGCATTTTGAAGTGGTTTGGCCTTGGCAGAGGTCTGCCATCTCTCAAGTGCCCTTTAGTGTTTAATGGTTCCCTGTGTTTGTCACAAAGCAAAGAAAACATTTCCGAAAAAGAGGAGAGGTGAATAAATCCAGTCAGGTACAAGAGATGAAGACGGATAAAGGAATGAAGAAGAGACAGAGGCAGAGAGGAAATGAACCTAAAGGGCAGACAATAAGAGACAGATAGAGTAACAAGAGCATTACGGGTGAGAGACAGGTAGAGAATGAAAGGGCAGACATACAGAAGGGCAGGAGAGCGAGACAGACAGCCAAAGTCACAAGTCTCTCCGGTCAGCTCTAATTGTAGAAACAAGGCAGAGGGCAGCGACACACATAGCACTCTGTTGTGGAAAAAGCACAGGGAGGGGGAGCGTCATGAGGCTGCGACACCAGCATTAAATGCTTTTTAAATACACGTGTGTGTATGTTAATGCACACATTATCATTGTCTGCTGCGCTATATGCTGCATTCATTCAATGTTCACACTTCAGTCCCACAAGCCAGCTGATTTAACAGTTCCAGATTGCCTGATAGCTAGAGGTGAGAGAAATAATCGATTCTACGATGCATCGCAATGTTTTATTGAACCATTCTGCAAAGAACTTTACACATTTTATATAAGAAATGTAGCAGATGATCTGCATCCTACAAATATGAATTGGTTTGAAAGATTTGACGGAAAGATTCTCAATATATTTAAATCAAAAATAGAGATGCATAGTGATGCATTGTTTAATAATCAAATGGTGAGGTGACTGACGAATACCACCGCTACTGATAGCAGGCATTGGCTTACAAGAGCTACAGTTATTGCTATTATCATTTTTGTTTCTTGCATGTTCTTTAAAGCATGACCCAAAGAAATAGGCAAGAATACCCCATGCATATTTAAACAAAACTATTAAAATGTGGAGAATACAGTTTGTTAGGTTAGTTTCCATGCTGCTGTTCAACCTCGACACAAGAGTCCGACAGAAATGAACAGAACATGAATTGAAGTATTAGAATGTCGCCTACACAGAACACTGAGATGAACAGATTTGATATACTGGAACAAAAGCACTTGACATCCACTTTTCTACAGTAGATGTAAACAAACACCTGTGGAAAACCGCATCTACCACATTCCCGCGCATCTTCAGGTTCTCTGCTGGTGGTTCCTTCTCAACGACAATGCCGTGACTCACTCGCTATAGTTCTCTGAATGATTTCCAGCAGGTCTTTGTACTCCTTTGTCTAATCCTGGGGCATAAATCAACAGCGTCTGTGTGGCTGAACCTGTCACATGGACTGTTTCAGACACACCCTGGAAGATATGATAACAAAAAAGGGAGAGGCAATCCCCGGCTTTCATTGAGCTCCAAACACAACACTGACGGTAAAAGTTGGACCAAGATCCTGCAGGCACACTTTCAGCGCAATGTCATATTCAAAATACACGACATCTGGACATTTTCAACAGGTCACTGAGGTATATCTTGGGTGAGTTTTACCCAAACTTTTACTAAAAAAATAAATATGAGAAAAATTAACAGAAACAAACATGGAGAATGTGCTCCAGAGAAAGAAAAAAAAAATCAGCTAACAATGTGAAGTAACGTGCAGAAAGACAGGTATTAGTGATAGTCCCCAGCCAGCCTTTTCCTGAATGCTCTTGATTCAACCCTTCTGACCAGCAGCCTCTAACCTTGGCATGTGACCATGCAACAGGTCTGTATGTCACCAATCAAAGCAGGTCATACTACCATTGCATGCCACGATATGCATTTCTAATCCGGTGTTCTTAGCGCGATGACTTTCAGGCCATTACTGTTATCACCTAAGTAGGTGGGATGTCTCAATGTTGTTCATCTGCTTCGGCACAGCTGGGGAGTGCAGAATAAACGGTCTATAACAGAACTGTTCTACGGACTCTCAAGCTAAAACGCAATCTCTGGATTTCTGTTTTTTCATCAAGCAAGTACGTGCAAAGCAAGTATGTGCCCAACATTACACTCAGCCTGAACTTGGACAAACATGTTTCTACCAGAAAGCAATGGTGAGACAAACACAGTAACCCTTAAAAAAATAAAGTAACTGCAGAATAATTGACATGAGGCACAGAGAAGATTACGCATTTGGATATTCTTCACTACATCACATAATAACAGCACAGTAGTGGTACAATGAGCCCTATAGCTTAAAAAGTGTTGAAGGGTGGAATAATAAACTGTCAAACAGCATTAGTGGTTTGAAATCACATGAGTCACAAAGTCTGGAAGCCAAATTAAAAACTCCCTGTCACTTTAAAAAAAAAATGTTATTAAGAATTTCCCTTTAACTAAATTCCTATCAAAGCATTCATCATAAAAAACAAAAGTGTGAAGCAAGTGTTTTAAATTGTGGGCGATGCAATAAAATGTCCCTCTAATAAGACTGAAAGGGTCATTAAAATAGATTTTTCTTTTAAGGAAATATAAGTAAAGCATGCAAAATGTGTAGGACATTAATCTCGTATGTAATACATGTTTTAAACATAACTGCAGTATTATCAAGTGGTACAAAGTGAACTCCCTTTCACTGAAGGAACGTGAGACAGTCGCTATTATGAAGCTGTCAGGGTCCTAAAAATAGCAGCAGGGAAACACGTGCACGGCTGCTCTCAGATCAGTTCAGCCGCCGTGCAACGAGTCCTTGAGGAAGACCAGAGGACTTTTTTTTATATAAATGAAGCACATAGAAAGCGGTTTAACGAGTGTAGAAAACAAAACGCACACGGTCGAAGAAACACACGGGATGACCGCAATTACACGATAATACCTGGGATCAATTACAAGCTGGGTTATGTAACCTTCCACACCAGATAACAGTGAGAGTCAATGCATTCTTTCAAACTGGACAAACTACATTTAAAGAAGATTAAAGTAACTTACATGCAGTTTGTGATTTGGTGAAGATGCAGATCCCAGTAATGATTTCCAATGCAGAAAAACTCTGTTAGTAGTTTTTGGTGGAGATGAGACCCTGACGTGTAGCGTGACAGATCTGCGGTCTGCAGAGCTCCAGGCCGGGGCCGGACTGTCACCGGAGAGGCCAGAGCCATACCGGGCCAAAAAAAAAAAAAATCCTCACAGGGAGTAAATATAGAAACCATTCAGGGTTCAACACACACACACACCCAGCTCCAGCAGTTTGTGAGTGGAGGCTGTCACCTGGTTTAAAAATAATAACCCCAACAAGTGAATGTTATCATCTGAGCTCAATCTGAAACGAAATAAATAAAAAAAAACAGACCAGCGACAAATAAGCCAATTTAAGCTAACCATGTCTGTAACCTAAAGTTAGCTAGCTAGGTGCCAACTCATGCTAGCTAGTAGCCAAACATTAGCTTACTGCGTTGAGGCAACTATCGTATACTGCCGTGCCATTTCTTTTATCTGACCGTTAAAAAAAAACATATCGTCCTTAATAGACGGTGTCGAGACTTGTAACGCTTTTTTTTTTTTTTTACCGAAATGTAGCCGCGGCTAACATAAGCTAGCTGCATTATCACGATATCCCTTCGCTAGCTAACTGAACTTTACTTAGCTTAACACTTTTGCGGATTTCTTTCCCGTCCACACGTTCTTAAAACATTCTAACGGCACAAAGCGACGTCGTTATTACGTAACTTCGTATTAATAACTATTCGACATCTTTCGCCCGTTCGCCGCAGAGGAAACGTTTGTGTCTGCGCAAGCGCGCCATCGTTTGGCGGGTTACTACGGAAGCGCATTGCATTCACTGGATAAAAAAAAATTAGACGCCTTATCTCGTAATTATGAGAAAAGATCTCGTAATTATGAGATCATGATCTCGTAATTATGAGAAAAGATATCGTAATTATGAGAAAAGATCTCGTAATTATGAGAAAAAATCTCGTAATTATGAGAAAACATCTCGTAATTATGAGATCAGGAATCCCAACGTCTTGAGATGCGTGCGCAGTGTTGACATACTGATATTGAAACCATCCTCATTTCCAGAAACCTCAAAATTTCCCAGTATCTCAAGCCGAGAAGGTGGTAATAGCAGATTAACTGCGATAGCGCCATCATTGCCACTGAGAGAGGACTATCTTTTATCTTTTCTCATAATTACGAGATCCTGATCTCATAATTACGAGATCTTTTCTCATAATTACGAGATCCTGATCTCATAATTACGAGATCTTTTCTCGTAATTACGAGATAAGGCGTCTAATTTTTTTTTTATCCAGTGAATGCAATGCGCTTCCGTAGTTACAAACCCATCACATTAAAATCAATAAGTAAACAGTGGCAAATATGAATACAGAGTTTCAAAAGACAGAAGACAAAGAAAAGGACACGTATCAAAAATGATGTCGTCAAACAGAGGCGGCATCAATCCTTTACCTTTAATTTCAGCCAGAAATGTTCACATAAAATGATGTCCACATTTGGTGTAAAACAAGAAAAATGTTCCAGCAAGATGTAAAGCATTACCAACACACAAACACAACACAAACAGTTCATTATGGAGCACATTTAAAACTACAAGTAGAAATAATGAGAAGGTAAAAAGAAACAACCCATCACTGTAAGAATTAATTTACCTGCTGAGATAAGTGTGCTTAGTACTACAAGACAGCACCAGAGGTCAGCATTACATCATGTTACTGCCGGGCAAAACCTCCAGGATCTCCCAGTGTTTGAAGCTTTGATTATATGAGAACAGCTGACACAACCGCCATGGTATTCTGTTTCACAATGTGACTTGGTCAAAAGCCCCAGAAAAAAAACTAGTAAGTGGACCTTGAGAGCATGGATGGATTACTGACCAGGCAAAGTGTCAGAGACACAAAAAGAATAAAAGAGACGCAAAACAATCACAAAGAGACACAAAACGACCACAATGAGACACAAAACAATCACAAAGAGACACAAAACAACCACAATGAGACAAAACAATCACAAAGAGACACAAAACAACCACAATGAGACAAAACAATCACAAAGAGACACAAAATAATCACAAAGAGACACAAAACAATCACAAAGAAACACAAAACAATCACAAAGAGGCACAAAACAATCACAAAGAGACACAAAACAACCACAAAGAGACACAAAACAACCACAATGAGATACAAAACAATCACAAAGAGACACAAAACAACCACAAAGAGACACAAAACGACCACAATGAGACACAAAACAATCACAAAGAGACACAAAATAATCACAAAGAGACACAAAACAATCACAAAGAAACACAAAACAATCACAAAGAGACACAAAACGACCACAAAGAGACACAAAACAATCACAAAGAGACACAAAACAACCACAATGAGACAAAACAATCACAAAGAGGCACAAAACAATCACAAAGAAACACAAAACAACCACAAAGTGACACAAAACAACCACAAAGTGACACAAAACAACCACAAAGTGACATAAAACAACCACAAAGTGACACAAAACAACCACAAAGAGACACAAAACAACCACAAAGTGACACAAAACAACCACAAAGTGACATAAAACAACCACAAAGAGACACAAAACAACCACAAAGAGACACAAAACAACCACAAAGTGACACAAAACAACCACAAAGTGACATAAAACAACCACAAAGAGACACAAAATAATCACAATGAGACACAAAATGACCAAAGTGAGTGAATAAATGTGGGATCAACAGCTCACTAAGACACCTCAGCCTTGCATAAGGGCAATGACACTGACCTCAGACCTGGAGCCGGTTCCAACTAGCCAGGATGACTCAAAGGAAGTAAAAGAATTCCCCTATAAAGGTTCATGAAGCATGATTACAAAAAACCCCTAAATGTTCAAAAGATTCTTTCATTCGAAAAGCCGCAAAAGAATTGCACAAAAGGCAGGAGTGTGTAAATTTAGGCTCAGAGCCACATTCATTCATTACATTCTCATTGTAATCACAGTTACACGCATCGTGTTATTCCACAGCCCTGCACACTGTTCAATAACAAGCCTCCAGATGGCTGATTGTCCCTGATAGCAGGGAGGAGACTATCTGGAGGGAGGGTCTATCTGAACATGTCCCAGACTCATCCTCCTTAAACGTTTCTAATCTAACTTTAATTGCTCGGCCTCAACTTCCAACATTACTTTTAAAGATTAATTTCCTGAAACTACTGGAGAGCAGGATCCCCAGGCTGCCCGCGGGGCCCTCAGACGACGGTAATTTCTCTGATGAGGTGCTTACTCACCCAAATCAATTATTCCTCTTCCTTCTCCCTTGTCCTCCTCCCCCTCCTGTCATTGTCTCCTGCGAGGACTGACGCATGCTTTTTTTTTTTTTTTTTTGTCTCTTAAGTGAAGCTTTACCGTGCCTGCAAGACACATCATGAGTAATTGACAGCTTTCTCTCTCTGCATGTGTGTGTGTGATGGAAATGTCACTAAAAAGTGGGAGACAAAAGTGGCAGAATAAGGCGAAGAGTTGGGGTGATGTCACGGCGGTCTGCATGTGAGGACAGGAGTCGGAGTCTCTCTGCCGAGCCGGCTAATTGAGCTTGGATGATTGAGCAGACGCTCAGGTAGGAGCTGTGTTTGAGAGCGTTATCCCTCTCTCTCTCTCTCTCTCTCTCTCTCTCCTGTGGACGACTGGGAACAAAAGAGTAGAGTCTTTTTTCCCCCTTAATCGAGCTAATGGAGTGGGAAACGAGCCGGTGGGTGAACGGAGATGGGCAGCGACAGGTAGAAGGGCCTCCAGGGGATTCAGGGAGTCTGGGAGGGAGAGGGAGGGAGGGAGGGAGGGAGGGAGAGAGAGAGAGAGAGAGAGAGAGGTGAGGACTTCAGGCTGATTGGCAGGACCCTGGATGATAAAAACCAGCTCCTGCTGTCTCATCCATGAGCAGGTGGTGCAGGTCTGAGGAAAATCCAGTGGTTCAGGTCTGAGGAGAATACAGTGGTTCAGGTCTGAGGAGAATACAGTGGTTCAGGTCTGAGGAGAATACAGTAGTTCAGGTCTGAGGAGAATCCAGTGGTTCAGGTCTGAGGAGAATACAGTGGTTCAGGTCTGAGGAGAATCCAGTGGTTCAGGTCTGAGGAGAATACAGTGGTTCAGGTCTGAGGAGAATACAGTAGTTCAGGTCTGAGGAGACAGACTGATCCTGCAGGCCTGTGTGTGTGTGTGTGTGTGTTTTAGTGTGTATTGAGTCACAGCCGAGATGATCCTGCAGGGGAAGAAGTCACAATGGTGAGTGAGTTCAGCTTTACTGCTTTATATATGTGTGTATACATATATAATATATAATATAATATACTGTATATATATTACACAATTTCATAAACAGGCTTGATACTTTAGTTTTAATGCATTTGAGGGGAATTGTCCATTTTTTTCCTTATTAATATTCAGTCTTGTAGAAATGTCCTTCATAGGGATACATTTACTTGATAAGTTGAGTACATTTCACTTTTACTTCAGTAAAGAAGTTGAGTAAGTATGTGTACAAATGTAGTAAAGCAAAATGTAATGTAACAAATGTAATACAAAAAGGATTTTTCAAAATTGACAGTCACAAGAAAAACGAGTTATTGACTGCATTATAACAATTGTGGTTAAAAGTAATATCATATAGGATGTCTTGAGGGACACTTTTTTTTTTTTTTTTTACACCTGATGATTAAAACTCAGAAATCCCCCCCTCCCCCCAGGAGAGCTGGTCTGGTGCTGCTCCTGCTCTGCGTCTCCCTCCGCCGGGTGTCGGCCATCAACCTGCGGCGCTTCATCGGCTGTGCCGTGCGGGAGTTCACCTTCCAGGCTAAGAAGCCCGGCTGCGGAGGCCTGCAGGTCACCACCGACGCCTGCTGGGGGCGCTGTGAGACCTGGGAGGTGAGCAGGCAGCTCTACTGTACACACAGAGAGGAGGGGGGAGGAGGGAGGAGGAGGAGGAGGGTGACATAAGCAAAGATGACAACTTTACACAAGAGGCGTTCGTTCGCCGGTCGGAGGGTCAGACACACAGAGAGACAGACAGGCAGACGGGTGAGACAAGTGCTGTGATAGTACAGATATGGATGATGACATTCCCCCACGGAGAAAATGTGTTGTTTGGCTTTGCTCCCACCACGGGGAGGTCAGAGGTCAGAGCGAGGTCTGCATGCTGGACCATGGAGCAGATAGACAGACACATCAGAGCAGATAGACAGGCAACGTTCAGGGTTATACCGGCAGGAGGACGGGAGCGCTGAGATCGAGTTAACGACCGGGGGAAGCGGCGTGGAATTCAGCAGAGATTGAAGTGACGGCGGCGGTTTCCTTAACGATGCTTCAAGTGCATAAACGACACAATTGGATTTCAGAAGTCGCCGCGTCGTGATTGCAGCAGCAACAACACTGGAAAGAGAAAAAAAAGAAATGCTGTGAAAATCTCAGGTTTCATCTGGTTCATTGTATTCAGTGACAGGAGGCATTAGAGAGCTCATGACTCTGCCTCTGGTTTATTATTGCAGTGTAGCAGGAGGCCGGAGCTCTGCTTTGTGCGTCTGGATCTCCTCGGGGAGGACACTCATCTGTCCTCCACAGGGAGATCACAATGCAGCGGAGGGAGGCGGCGTCTCGCTGTAGGACAGACAGTTAGGGGGGTCGGGGGTCCAGCTCCAGGATCTTACACCCTCACCTTCAACGACGACAAACACATGACGAGAAGCTTTGCAGGGGTTTGCAAATCCGCTGTGCAAATTAAGAGCTAAAAATCAGACAAAAAAAAGAAGTCTAATAAGGTGGATTTTTTTATATCAGGTTACTGTGACATGAGATTTATTGCTGGAAAAGAGACTTTCAAAGTTACTGTAGGCTGTTGTTTATATAATTTTTCTTTCTCTTGAAATGTTGTATGATGATTTTATACATAAATAATAATAATAAAAAAGAAAAGGTGTCGCTTATTACCTTTTTAAACTCGGTATTGTTTAGTTTCCTTTAGATTTATACACTGAAACAAATAATAATTAAATAAAAAATGATAAGTTCAAAACAAATATTCATAAAAACACTTCAAATACCTCCGTTTTATAATTGTAAATCATCTTATTTTTAAAAATATATTAAAGTCCCAGTGAAACGTTAGTTAGTCTTTATCTTCTGTACTGGCATAAACTCCCAGTGTAACTGAATACACACACACACACACACACACACACACACACACACACACACACACACACACACACACACACACACACACACACACACCTCCCTTATTGCTAAAAGTTGCAGTTTGATTGATTCATGGATGTTGGCCATCATAGTTCTCTCACGAGAAGTTTCAGTTGTTTGTAATCGGCAACCTCGCCACTAGATGGCGCCAAAATCCTCCACGCTGACCCGCTGAAAGATGCAGATTGATTGATTGATTGGTGGTGATGTTATTGGTTGAAATCGGTTGGTAGCTTACATAAGTACAAGTCATATTTTGTTTGGAAGGAATGACTCAATTTTGACATAAAAATATAAAGAAATGAATTTCTAGTAATTTGCATTTTGCATTTGCATTATGAGATGTGAACTTGCACATTTTAATTTCAAAACTATTCTACAAATTAACTTCAGCTGTCTTTGAAAACACATTCAGACTCACTTTAATTGGGAAGAATCTTTTTTCACTTTGTGCATTAATTGTACATTAGTTTTTGAATCCATCAGATCTCTAAATGTGAGAGAAACTACGTTCATTCGTTAATCAGCTCTTCTCTAATAGCTCTTCTGCAGCAGGCAGACTGGATTAGTGATTGTTTTGCATGTATTTCCATGTATGTATGTTATGTATGGAAGCAGAAAACCCCTGTGCATGAGTGTGCAGTGATATGATGCACAGACACAATGCAGAGGGCGGCGTATGAATATTGACAGTCGTTGGAGTAATGAGCTGCAAAGAGCCAACTAGCTGTAAAATGACATAAACAATGCAGCTTCTGCATGTTTCATGAGACAGGAAATGTTCATTAGGACACGAGCACGACCCAATAAACCCGAGCACCGCAATAAATATCACATTCAGAAGGTTTCACCGCAATCCCACATATCGATGGAAACATTAACGATGTGCTATTTATAGCAAACGCGGCAAAATTACCTTCATTGTTATTTAGGAATTGACTGATTTAGGTTGTTGGCGCTTTGCAACAGCATCAATAAGTTATAAAGGCCCGAAGAATAGATCCAAGTAGAATTGACACAGTCAATAATAAACTTTTCATTATTATTCCTTTGTTTAAGGTCTTTTACACCACCTGAAATCATTATTATCATTATTATTCCTTTGTTCAGGGTCTTTTACACCACCTGAAATCATTATTATCATTATTATTCCTTTGTTCAGGGTCTTTTACACCACCTGAAATCATTATTATCATTATTATTCCTTTGTTCAGGGTCTTTTACACCACCTGAAATCATTATTATCATTATTATTCCTTTGTTCAGGGTCTTTTACACCACCTGTAATCATTATTAACCCTCTGTGTTGGTACTAACAGAAGCCGGTCCTGGATCCGCCCTTCATCGAGTCCTACCAGCGGGTTTGCACCTACAACGAGACCCGTCTGGTCTCCGTGAAGCTGCCCAACTGTCTGCCCAACGTGGACCCCACCTTCACCTACCCCGTCGCCCTGAGGTGCGACTGTGGCGTCTGTCTGACCAGCACCACCGAGTGTATCACGTCTGTCTGACCAGCACCACCTGTCTGTCTGACCAGCAGAGAAAATACACTTTTTTTTAAAAGATTACTAGATAGAGTACATTTTTAATTCAACTCTTTTCTTGGAGGGTTTTAATATTTTGTATACAAGTACAAAATGTGTTTTGTTTTTTTATAATGATATACATATAAACTTTAAATATGAGATTCACATGGAGGGTGAGACGTTTGTTGGAACAAAAAAACAAACAAATGTTTTTTCTTGTAATATGACAGATTTTTTTTTGGAGGAAAGACACCTAAAAGCGAACCAACATTAAGAATTAAAAAATATAATTATCCTTCTCCTGGCTAATGAATACGAGGTTTATGTACTTTTTGTTGTTTCGAGTATAAACAGTGAATGACAGTGAAAGCAAAATGACTTTATTAGTTACTTTCACTTTCACCCTTTTTGCGTTGTTCATACTTCATACATGCAAAACCTGCTTTTTGGCCTTGTCTTTCTAATTTTAAATGGCATTTGTCATGGCAGTCATTTTTTATAATTATAAATATATATATATATATATATATATATATATATATATATATATATATAATCCCTCTATGATTCTCCCCACACTGGTCCCCAGGGAGGTCAGAGGTCACGGCCCTGAAGCTTGTAGGGATTCAGTATTCTGCTTAAATGCCAAAGCAAGATATCTTTGATATGATTTTAAAGTCTAATCTTTCCACCTGTGACATCTTCCACGGATTCATTAGCATCTGTTCTTGTTAAAGCGTGACATTAAAACTACAGCGGCTGCCATGTTTGACATAATTGATAATTAGTCTCTCGGAGAACAATCAGTTGTCGATGGGCGCCTCAGCATGTGACCCGTAGACTCGTTAGCGCGCTTAATTAACTGAGTCTGCACACCCACGGTTCCCATGGAGAACGGGTTCTAGACTCCTCCCACCAGAACCAGCCCTCCCCGGGTCTCCCTCTGGCTCCGCTAGTCTTTATGCTTGAGCTGCAAACGTCTGGGTGGCTGTTCTCTATCATTGGGGCTCCTGATTTCCTGTACTTTTCACCAAAATAAAAAAACAAAAAACAAAACAAAAGTCCTGAGATGTGTTTATTTTCAATATAATTCCCCCCCCCACCTTTTACTGAAAGCAATATCTGAGCACAAGAGGACATTGTTTACTATAAAATATTCGAATCAAGTCTCAAATCAACAAAGTTTTGTCTTAAACAGAAAGCAATACGTGGGGAGCTCATGCGTCCGGGTCGTGTGTGTGTCCGTCCGTCTGTCCACAGATAATCTCACATACTGCTGCACCCATCAGCCTGATATTTTCTCTGCTCATTCATGGATCCAGGACCTCTCAGATTATTTTTAATACCGTCATTGACTGCTGACTCCTCAACAAATAAATCCTTGTTTTTGTTATATGTGCTGCCATCTTTGCAGTAAGGGAGCTTCTTCATCGTTTAAAGTGACAGTCACAAACCTTTAGAGTAACGAAGGTCAGCAAATATGATTTTGTGTTTAACTAAACAATCAGATCTGTCTCTTTGGGGGTTCGGGCACTTTCAGCTGCACCTTTTTTTCAAGTCGTGAGGTTATTCTAATGAGCCTCATGGGAATATTTCATTTAACATTTAATCACTACATCAATATATTTTATATCACATTCTCGGCCTTTCAGTGAGTTAATGTGGTTATAGAGGTCGACTGAACAAATATGATCAGAGGATTGAACCCGTGACCTTCCGGCACCCGACCGGCGGGTTCGCCCCCAAATGACAACGTCTTATCGTCCCCGAGTGACAGCGAGTCAATCAGGCGATCATTAGCCGCCATCGATCCGGCTCCACTTTAGGAGGCTTAAACCGGCACGCTGGTACTTTCCTGGTCTCAGGTCAATTTCAACACGGTGAAAAAAACACCCATTAGTGTACAGAACCTCATTGATTTTTAGTCTATTTAAAAAAACAGAAAGTTTGAAAGTCAACTGAAGCTGTGCATCAATACTAAAACACCTAGAAGCTACCGTTAGGTCCACTTTACTCCTGTGCTTGTAAATGTAGATTTAAAAAAAGTTTCTTTCTCTGCTGATTTCTGTCTGAATCGGTGTTTAATGCTAACACAGTGTGGCGGCGGTGCGACCTCCCACTGCTGCAGCAGCGCTGTTGTTTGATCTCCTGCAGAGGAAGTGGGAGCGCTGTGACCCCTGCCGCCACCGCCACCGTCGCCGCCGTTTAAAACTCTTTCCTCCCCCCTGTGTCTCCGATTGATTTAATTTATAACTGTTACCTTTTGCATGTTTGGTTTTATAGTTCATAACATATTTTTATTTTCCTCTTTAGTGCATGTTTGTCGTAATGAACCAATTTCTCTTTTTATTAACTCTGAATGTGAAATGTGCAAACTAACTATAGACGCCGACAAACAGATGAAAGCAGTGAGAAAATCCAATAACTTCTTCCGACTCGCTTCAAAGCCAATAAGGGAAATTATTGCTTTCCATGATTCCACGACTGAAAAAAAAGAAAAGAAAAAAGAAAAAAATTGCTGCGTGTAGATTTTGCTGCCAGCGAGAGTGAGTTCATCAATCAACCTTCACCCACGCCGCCTCCTTCACATTACACGCCAACGGCAATAAAGGCGATAACGATCAAAAGGCAGCACCCTCGGGGGAAATCTCCCCCCAACAGAGCCCCCCCCCCTCCCCAGTGACTGTATGGCTGGTTCCTGTCAGGCTGTTTCAGGGCCGGTGGAGGGGAAGTTACCCTCAACCTGCACTTTAGTGAGAGAGAGTAGGGCTAACCCTGATTTTAGTGACCTGGACTCCTAGCAGGAGAATACTCGTCTCTGATTGGCCCGAGAGGTGTGAAGTGTGTTTATTATTTCAGGCGTGTAAAAACTATATGATGTCTATTTTCACTGCAGAAAACTGCTGGTTAAGGTAAGTTTAGTTTGATGACCAACAACAATAAAAATAATATGTTCCTATTCTATTCTAGAAATAAACAGTGTATATATATATATATATATATATATATATATATAATTCTTTAAATATATTAATATTATTCATTTTTAATATATATTATATATTATAGTTATTTCATATATATATATAATATATTTTATTATTTTTTTAATATATTATATTATATATATTATTATTTTTAAAATATATATTATGTATATATTGTTTTTATTTACATATATATTATATTATTTATAATTATTTTCCATATATATTATATGTATTATCCTTTTTAAATATATATTATATTATATATAATTATTTTTTTCCCACATGCAAACAAATGGGTGAAGAAGAGTCAATCACAGAGTTAAATGTAAAAATATGAAGGAAAAAGATTAGTTTTGAGCAAATAAATGAAATGAATGTAAATAGAAGCTCATTCAGTGTGAATAAAAATCTCTGTGATGAGTCACGGCGACTCCCAGAGGAGGTCATGAATCTCAGTTAGGAACCTGGTGTCATGTTTTCACTAAGAGCCTCCCTCCCCTCCCTCCCCCTCACAACGGAGGGAGGAAGTAGTAATGTCAGGAATGATTAGGTCGTCGGGGGTCGTCGGAGCGACTCTCCGTCAGGGTTGTTGAAGATAACGGAGGTCTCCTGAGAGCCGGCGGTCCAGACGAGCGACCTCCTTCTAACCTCTATTTCCTCCTTAAACGCCTCCTCAGCTCTCACACACACACCAATGTGTGTTTACTGCAGGATACAATAATAATAATCATCCTGCAGTTTGTGGCCATTTTTGTCATTTTATCGGCTGACATGTTTTACTTTGTCAGACTCTTGTTTGCTTCCTGCTACAGGGAGACAAACTCGAGAGTAAAAACGATTAAATTAGCGAAATCTATTTCTATAGTGCACGTTTCAACAGCACCATATGGACCACCTTCTTTTACATTTTTACATTTTTTATGCGAGCGTTGCGGCTGTACCATCCGGTCCGTATCCTGGCAACAACAGCCGTTTCACAGATCTTACCTCATCCTTTCTGGTCCCTGAAGTTTCCTCCGGATGTTTCAGGATTTTGATTGTTTCCCTGCAAGTGAGACCAACCAACTGCAATAATCCCGCCGGTGGACTGAAGCCGGATCCATGAGGACTCACAGGAACTCTTCTGCTTCATTGGACGAAAACAGTTGTTGGTGTTTAGTGGCCGATTGTAATCAGTCATTGCTCAGTCTCAGGTTTCTCAGATGTGCTGAAAACAAACAAATGTAAAGCAGACTTCTGTCGTTAATCTTTCATCATGATATACAGTTCTGACTGATCATCTCAACACTAACTCTCTCCCATGATCGTCCATGTGAGGTGAGTCATCATGTGAATCTGCACACAGAGAACACAGAGAAAAAATAACAAATTTAAACGTGGCCTTGAAAAAGGTTCCGCTCAAACGTTTGATTTCTGCATTTCGTGGAGCGTGTAGAATGTGGCGCCATCTAGTGGCACAGATGCAGATTGCAACCAACTGAAACTTCTCCTGGGTGCCAAAGTGCAGCGGATGTGAAAATGTGAAAACGGGAAAAAGTGCTCAACTGTACTTATTTGAAGCCTCTCCATCCTATGTGCAACGCCGAAAACCTTTTTAAATTCTGGGTCCATTTATACGAATCACAAGATTTACATTTAGTCAGACTGTGTTGAAATGTATTTAGTTTTAAATTTATATCATATCGCCTGTAGAAATCAGGCGGCAAATTTAATAAAATTATGAAGTCAAATTAATCTCCAAATGTCTTGAATGTAAGGAATTTTATGTCCAAAGTCGACCGATATATTTTTAGTATTCTGAAACCGTAATTTCCAGTTCCAGTTATTCGGCTTCGAATCGAGCGATAAATTCCTGAGTGAAACCTCCTCACAGACGGAGACACGGGATCAACACTAAAAAGGAAACTCTCCTGCAGTAAATGGGCTTCAAAAGCACTTTTCATCATCGCCAATTAAATGTGTTTTTGCAGGAGAGCCGGCCGGCCGGCTGGCGTCCCCAGCTGACGGCTGTCAGTTCGGCTCGGGGAGCGTTTGAGGCGACTCTAATGGGGACGAGCTCCGTCTCGGCTTCACCGGTCCAGGCGGAGCTGCAGGTAATTCTGCTGTCTGCTGCTAATTGGCTGCGAAGATCCAGACCCCAAAAAACGATCCCCGATGTCAGAGAAGCGCCCGATTGGATTAGTTTGCAATAAAAAGGTACGCTGACAAGAAAATTGGCATTTTTGTGATTGAAACAAAAACACAAACTAAAGCAACACTCAAAGTCCTGCACACGTCCAAACCGTCAAAGTACCTTAGTGAGATTCTGTGGCGTTAAACAGGAGATTATGACTCTGATCCTCTTAGAAGAAGCTGCAGCCTGTAATATCAATTCTGGTCACAGTGACAGAAAGATGGAAGAGGAGAGATTTAGAGGAGGAGGAATCGCCCGAGGAGAGGCAGAACAATGAAGAACGCCAACGAGGGATCCACAAAGGAAAGAGTCCAAAAAAGTTTGGTTTGATGGACCTTGTTGTTTAGATCACAGTCTCTGGTTCCTCCACATAGTCTGGTCTGGTCTCTGGACTAATGTGAGCTACTATCTAGACCTCTGGGGGACCACAGACAGTCTCTGGTTCCTCCACATAGTCTGGTCTGGTCTCTGGACTAATGTGAGCTACTATCTAGACCTCTGGGGGACCACAGACAGTCTCTGGTTCCTCCATAGTCTGGTCTGGTCTCTGGACTAATGTGAGGTACTATCTAGACCTCTGGGGGACCACAGACAGTCTCTGGTTTATCCATAGTCTGGTCTGGACTCTGGACTAATGTGAGGTACTATCTAGACCTCTGGGGGACCACAGACAGTCTCTGGTTCCTCCATAGTCTGGTCTGGTCTCTGGACTAATGTGAGCTACTATCTAGACCTCTGGGGGACCACAGACAGTCTCTGGTCTGGTCTCTGGACTACTTCCAGGCAGCTGAACAGGAAGAAGATAAAGCGTGTTATTTCCCTGCTCCCTGTTCTTTGTGCCGTTTCAGATCAATAAGGGTAATTGATTACTGAATGCCCCTTTCGGAGTGAAGAGGAGGATGTTTCTGAAACACAAAGAGACAAAGACAGACAGGAAGCCCAGAGAGAGAGAGAGAGAGAGAGAGCGAGGGCGAGCGAGTATCCCAGACGGCTGTTTATTAATCCGACACTACAGTTTAGATGTGCAACTGTAAAACAATACATGAGTCAGTGTGGGATCTCAGTGCTGCTCTGTCGCCGCGGTAACAAAACAGTAGAAATAAAGATAGAGTATAAAGAGAACATTCCAGTAGAAAATAGAGAGAGAAGCCCCGCCCCCAAAGGGTCCCGTGTATTAAAATCATCCAAACAACTTTTTAAGGAGTGAAATCTGAGCTGATGAGGAAAAAAAGATGATTTTTACAGAAAACCATTACATTAAAAAGAATGACAAAAAAAATCACTGCCCGGGAAATTACTTTTTTACCGTCGTCTTCGATGCAATATGAGGAATCAAATCAGGCCAAAGGATAATTTCAATAAATGAGCCCCGTCCCCAGAGAGGTGGATTCATGGTGCTCAGACATCGTCGGCATGCCAACGAGGGCGAGATGGAGGGTTAAAGTGAGTGGGGGTGGGGGGGTGAGGACCGAGGAGATGAAAAAAGAGATTCTGAAGAGGAGGAGGTGAATAAAGAAAAGGTGGGGGAGGGAGGGGGTTGTACATTCAAGTGGTAAAGCCGAAAAATCCTGCACTGAAAGGTGTGTGTGTGTGTGTGTGTGTGTGTGTGTGTGTGTGTGTGTGTGATATCACAGGTTGCCCTTCATTCTCATGTCATATTAATAAAGAAGAGGATGAGCGTTTCCTCGCAGATGCTGACAAGTCGGAAGTTTCCGACAGGAAAAAAATGTCAAACTGAAGAGGAAGCCCCCCCCCCCCATCTGCCTCATCAGGTACTTGAACAGCTGACGGAGCATTTCTAATAATAGAATCACTTCAAATCTAAAATTGGGAACTTTTTTAGATTTCAGTTATTCTTCCAGGAAAAAGCTGGTTAATTAAGATAAATCAATACATTGATGGTCTATTAATTGATCATAAGTAACTGAAGATGGCTTCATTTGTCACAGATTTATCAACGTTTTAAATTATCATTATCATCAGATGTTCGTGTATACTTTGAATAAATATTATTCGATATGATACGTCGCTTAAATATTACAACATTCTGGTATTTTCTGTTGTTAGTTAATATTTTAGTTTGGGGGGGGGGGGACGTCTGATCAAGACGCTAAACCGTTAGCAGCCATGTTTAGCATCCGAAGTAGTTAAATCAATCGCCGCTTTTCCTCGAGCCTGCTGTAGTTTTATGATGACATCATTTTAAGGTGGATTAACACACGACGCGTTTCTTTCTGGGTGGAAAATGAGGAGAATCATTCGGAGTCTCAGGGAAGTTATTTTTAGGTCAACCTTCAGCTGCATTCAGAGTCCCAGAAATCACTTTCTTCGTGTCATAAAAAGCTGTGGAATTGCAGAAAGAGGAGACGAACTGTTCCCTTCTGACATTCCTCATCGTGTATTACAGCGCTTTGTTTTCAGGATTTTCAGCTCGTCTGCAGCGATCTTCACGGGGGGAAAAGGATTCTCAATTTCAGACGCAATAAATCTGTGTAAATGTGTGGTGCATTCTGGGAGTTATGGTGTAGTTCAGGGTTTCTTTTGTCTGCAGAGAAGACAATTAACCACCACTACCGATATGTGGATTTAAGGTGGAATTTTTCATTACATCTCGATGGAACTTTGACGTTGGCTGACGGTTAGCATGTGTGTTTAAGCATGTTGTTAGCAAACGAAGCTAACAGGAAGTGTTTTTTTGTGCTAAAAATAGAAATAAACCCTTTCATGTTGACTTCATGCTGCTCATCGTCTGTTAGGTTTGGATATAAATAACTGATAACTACACTCAAACAACCCTCCATCCTTCCTGTAGATATATTTGACCTTAACGCCCTTAACGCCCTTAACGCCCTTAACGCCCTTAACGCCCTTAACCCCGGCCGACCTAATGACCTCTAAACACTACGGGACGATACGAGTCTTCACAGCTGTGAGAACCAACCGTTGCATAGCTTTGCATGATATTGGATATATTGATTAAGAGATATGAAGCCTTTTTACACAGATACACCGGCAGCCATCATTTTTTTTTTAAATCCCCGGGTTAGACTAGAGATCCAATTTTTGCCTGAAGCTGCTGCTGCTGCCGAGGTGTCCCTGAGCAAGGCACTTGCCCCCTGATTCTGGCAGCAGGGGATCGGCTCAGTGGAAAGCAGCAGAGAGAGCGAGGGGGGAATGCCAAGCGGCGGCGGCGAAGCAGAAAACAGGCTGAAGAGTCTGACATCACGATGGACTTCAGGCCAATAAAACCCGAGAGCCAGAAAACTGAAAATGACATGTTTTTGTTTGTTTGGGATCAGATCACAATATTTGTCTTTTTCTTTTTTGGATTGTCGCCACGAGAGTTCACGACCTTTAAGGCGCCGAATTGAGAGACGTGCTCATCATGTGACACGCCGGAGCGGGCAATGATCAGGAATCTTTAACCTCCAACAAATATTTGATGGGGGGGGTGGGGGGGCAATATTCCAAGCAAAGTTGCAACTTTATAAACTTGCAAATTTGCCATTTAATAAACATAATATATATAATATAAACAAGTTGTTTGGTTCCGCTCACACCGGATGTTTGCCGTTGCTATGACAACAAGTGAAAACTACCGCTAGCATCTTAACCCAAACAATCAATAAACACCCATAAGATGACAATTTATCAATTAAACCAACAATAACCGTCAACATCATCACCCTAAGGACCTTAACGAGGCGTCGTCACACGTGGTGTTGGATTAATTGTATTAACAGGGGCCCGAATACGCCGTCCTACAAAGAAGGGGGGAAAAAACTGCAACCACATTATATGTTGATAGCATCTCCAACACGCTGGCGCCCCCTGGTGGCCTGGAGTTTTTTTCTCGTTTTTTTGTGTTTTTTTTACAGTTAACGACTGTGAACTGAAACCTTAGTTTGCTTCGTCTCTCTCCCGTTTGTCTTCACAAATCTCTCTACTCCTGACGGTCTAATGAAAAGAGAACTGTATCCACCAGCTAACGCAGACCACAGGAGGTCTCAGACCTGGACTCTGTGGTCCACATCAGCCAGTTTTCTGCCACCCGTCCGTCCACTCATGCTGTAGCAAAAAGAAATGACAGGGATCCAGTCATTTTTAAAACTCCCACGGTGGCTGCCACGTATCTGTGTTCTGCCTTATTGTTAATATTACATATGATTGTGTGTCATGTGACCAGTGAGGGGGGGAGGGGGGGGGGCAGCGTCTAAATCTCACAAGACCTTGAAAAACCTCAACTTCAGACAGAGACGACTGATCTGCCTTCTGTGGAGAAAAGTCTACGTGCACGAGGTGTGTGTGTGTGTGTGTGTGTGTGTGTGTGTGGACGCACTCTGGAGCATAAAACTACTCCTTTTGCATGCAGATTTATAAAAACCGATATGATAAAAAGTCCGGTATTCCATCTTTTATTCCTCGAGCCTTTTGAAGCGTTGAGTGAATCCGGATCGCCGCCTGCTGGTCCGGACCGCCTGCTGGTCCGGACCGCCGTGTGTGGCCTCGGGGCCGTGAGATTACATGTCACTGTGCTGAGTGGACTTTTATGTGAACTAGACTCCGTGTTATTCCCCCCTAAGCCTTCTTCTTGCCCCCCCAGCTTTACCCAAAGTGCATCCTGCCATCCCTGATTCATGCAGAAGGAATGGAACAAAGAAGAGAAACAAAAAAGAAAAAAGCATCCTTCGTTCATCGCCGTGACGACGAAGGTGTAATAATAACCAGCAGCCTATATTCTAGCGGCGTAGCCGAGCGATGCATAGACACGAGGAGGATTCTAACAAAATAAGCATTTCAGGGTTCACCCGACATCTAGCAGGGACTAAGGACGTCTCCGTAATCAAAAATAGAAATCATTATAAGAAGCAAAATTGATAATAAATATAAAAACGAGGAAGCTCCCTTCGCGTGTGAAGAGGATACTTCTGTGTTCTTAGAGGGTGAAACTTTCATTTCATCAGATAAATAAATAAATAACCTCCGTTCGATTTCTCTATTCATAAATAATCCATGCACAATCCTTTTTGCCACTAAAACCCCTTTTTTGTTCCTCAGTGTTGTATAGTGCTACCAGTATGCAAACCCTGAATGTCCACATAGTAATCTGTCATGAAAAATATTCATATGTACACGCAAGAAAACTTTAAATTCAATTTTGCATGCAGTCAACTGCATAATATACAGGCAATACGTAGGTTCAGGAGTCAGGTTTCTTTGGCAGGCCAGAATCCAGCTGGACATGCATAGAGAGAGTCTGTACAATCAAAAAAATAGGGAGCCGGGTCACGCCCGAGTCTGCTGGACTCTGGACCATGGAGTCTGGACTCTGGAGTCTGGACCATGGAGTCTGGACTCCCACGTGACCCGGAGTAAGAAAGTTAGTGTGCAAATGTTAAAGAAGCCAAGAGGATGAAGCCCAGTGGCGTTCCGGATCCGACCCAGCTGATAGCTGATAAAGGTCTAGCCCCGCCCCCCTTACACCACTGGCTGAGCCCCCTTCAGAGCCCATCGTCCCGCTCCGAGTCCGGGGAAACAGGCCTCGACACGGTGAAGATGTCCTGACGTTGTATTTTGGTTTTGGGCGTGATGGAGGCCAACGGCGCCGGCGTTCGCTTCTTGTCCGACAGCAGCTTGATGATCTCGGCCACCTGACCCTCCAGGGCGCCCAGACGGCCCCCCAGAGTCTGGATGTCCCCCCGGAGCTCCAGCCGGGTCTCGTGCAGGGCCGCCTGCAGGGCCTGCTCCGGGATGCTGCAGAACCCGGGGAGGGGGCTGTGGAGGAGTGGGGTGACCGCGGCGGGGGTCCGCGCCTCCCCCGCCCGATCGATCCGCAGCTCGCTTTTGGTGATGCCGCTGTCGCAGGAGTCCGTCTTCCGGAGGGGGTTGTTGCCGGAGACGCCCCCCTCCTCGATGTCCCCGCCCCCTCCCGCCTCCTGACCTTTGCCCTCCTTGGAGAGCATCTCCACGGAGACAGCCTTGACGTTGTTGTTCAGCCCCTCCTTCCTGGCCTCCGCCGGCGCCGCGTTGTTCCTCAGGCGCATCCAGCCGCTGGCCTTGACGGCCGGCTTCGGCAGCGCCGGGCTGCTACCGCCGCCGCCGCCGACCTTGAGCCTGACGGTCTGCTCTGCCCCGCCCCCCGCGGAGCTAGGCTGTAGCTCCATGATGTCACAGTTGTTCTGCTTGGCGGGCGGCTCGCTGGGGGCGTGGCTGTACGCCAGCGAGCCGTGCATGGGCGTGACCTGAGACACGGTCAGCACGCTGCTGCTGGGCGGGGCGCCGTTCTGCATGGCGGCGGCGCCGGCGGAGGGCGGGCGCTGCAGGCTGAGCGGCAGCGAGTGCTGCAGGCTGGAGTGGCCCAGCTGCAGGCTGTGGGGGTGCAGGTGCTGGTGGTGGTTCTGGTTCTGGTGGTGCTGCTCCACCTGCAGCTGGTTCTTTTCCAGGTCCGGCTGTGAGGCGGACGCCGCCCCCTGATTGCGGAGCTCCTTCTGCTGCTTGAACTTCTGGAACAGCTTGCGGACGGGATGGTCCTGCGGGATGGTGAGCTGCACCTCGTTCTTCGCCCGCTGGCGCTCCTCTTCCTCCTTCTTCACCTCGCTGATCTTGCGGAAAATTATCTGCAGGGCAAACACAGAAACACGGACACTTATCAGAGCAAGCATTGCTTCGTATGAATACTATGAATAGTAATTATCTCTCTGTACGCTGACGACTGCACGTTAAACATGAGGGATAAAAGATTTTCCTACAAGAAGGAGGAAGATTCATAATTCATAATAACTCAGGTGCTGAAGGTGGAGATCTGTGTATCCATCGGTGCTCCGACACCTCCACCTGGATTATTCAGTCTCTCCTGGTTCCCTTACACACTAATAACATCGGGAATGACAGGAATCCCTGCCAGGCAGCCGAATTAACTGTTCTTAGTTAAAACCAGAAAACTGGAGGATGTTTGAGTTAAAGACGTCTATAATCCGCCTCCTAAACTCTCCATCCATCCATCTTTACTTCCCCGCTCCGAGGCAGAACCTGAAAGATTAGCACTTTTTAATTAAATTAGCTCCGACATGTAGAACGTGGAGTCACTGGAATGTTTTTTCCGGAGAGAACAATGAGTCGACTGTCTCTGTGCATGAATCAGAAGGAGAAGAAGAAGAAGTGACGCTGATACGACTGGATCAAAGACAACGAACCTCCATTAACAAACCATCACTTCACATTAACTTCAGCGACGACGGTCTTCCTGTTACCGTGTCAACACCCACAATGCATTAGAATGGTAATGAGGACGAGCATGTTGATGTATTTTTACCTTTGTTCCTTCATGGTGGAGCTCCGAACGTTGTATTTATTTGTATTTTAGCTTTTATTAACGTTGTTGGTCGCATAAATAGTGGATGTTTACTGAAAATTGGCCACTAAATTAAATATGACATGAAAGCAAAGCTTGTGAGACCTCGACAGATCCATCTATAAGAGTCACAGTTGGAACAAAGCATAAATAATGACAATATTGATACCCTAGGACTAAATTATACAACGTAGGTACAATAAAATAGTAATAAATAAAGAAATACCATTTTTTTCAACTTAAATACAATAAAATAGTGATAAATAAAAAAATATCATTTATTTAAATTTAAATACAATAAAATAAAATAATAAAATAAAATGATATAATTTAAAAAATATGTAAATACAATAACATAATGTTTTAAAGAAGATTAAAAATCTTTAGTTCCCTTTAGTTTTTAAGACCCATTTGTTAAACCACTGAACTGTTTCTCAAGTTAAAGTAGAGTGATGTTATGATGTCATGATCTTTGTCTGATTTCCTTTTATTTTGTAGTTTATGTCTCAGGATGACTTCCTGTTCCCTCCCTTTTCCTGTGAATCACCTGTGTGATATTAGTCTTTGTGTCTTTCCTCCAATCAGCTGTCAGCCTGCACTCGTTACAGAATCAGTTTCCTGTCTTCATTTCCGTTTGTTGCCTTTATGCGTGTGTGTGTGTGTGTGTAAGTTTAGTTTTTCTTATTAAATCATCGTTAGTGTTTGGATTCGGGTCCCAACCTGTGTTTTTTAAGCCCAACCTACCGAACGACAACAATCCAGAACTTTTCAGCTCCGTCAGCGTTGCCGTGGCGACCGCGTAGCGCCGACTGCATGACTTGCTGTTGGCGTGGCCCCGACACATTTTCTCCCGTTCAGCCTAATTTCTCTTGACCCAATTATTCCGTCCTTCTGTCTGGTCAGCTGACTTACAGTCTGAAGAGGCCGCCGCACCGCCACACATGCAGAACAACAAAGAGTCATGAGTCATGCTGCGCTCTCTCTCTCGTTCGCTCGCTCGTCAGCGGGAAAGCGGGCCTTAGTGGCGGCGATTGCAGATAAACGCCTCCTCCAGAGACTCCTGGTGAACAGCTGTTGTATCACCGTGATTACTGCAGCGGTTATGAAGACGGAGACCTGAATCCCTTTGTTCACGCCATTCAGAGCTCAATGTCTGAGTGACATCACGGCCGCCACCATTGCTCGCGTTACACAAACCGGGCCTCTGATGCCGTAACGCATTCACTCATTAAATGAAGAGGTTATAAAATGAGGTTTCATAATAATAAGTTGGATCAAAATCAAAATCAGTGAATCTACTCGTATCATTTTCTTTTCACCGCCGTTCTGGTTTTAATGGAGCTCCTGTTGTGTTGAATCACAATCAGCTTCAATGACCAAGAGGTAAATAAGAAGAGACACAGCTGTTATGGACACAAGTAGAGAAAAATAGGTGTATATAGAAATGTTATATAGAAATATGGCAAAGACAAACTTTGCATGATTGCACAATTGAAGTGCAGGAAAATGACAGCGATGCACACCTGGTCTGAATTATATAATCAGTCTGATAATATGTGTGTTTCGTCCATTTCAACACATTAAAAAACCCCAAAACAAACTTATATTGCCCGACAGCGGCCACAGAACTCCACTATCAACACAATCGGACCCCTAAGTTTGACGCTAACGACAGCCGTCGTCTTCAGATGATTTTCTGAGCTGTATTAACATTTTAATCATCATCTGAAGAACATCTGAAGATATAACACTCGTGATATATCAAGTCCAGATGAACTGCAGAGGTGAGAGGACGCTGACGGATTACGATGGCATCGATCCAGAACTTCACATCCGCAGCCAAATCTGCACCTGAACCTTTTTTGAAAGTGAGTTAGAATTGATTCGTCATCGTTAGAACCCAAGTGTTTCGTGGCTCTTTGAAAAGGGAAATACTGAAAGGTCAACGACGTCGCGGTTTGCTAAATGAACAAGAGATTAAACATTTTTAAGCTACTAAAACTGTGGGCGACCTGTCACTCAGCAGGTAAGCCCCGCCCCCTAAAGCATCCCCTGCTTTCGGTTCTGTTATAATGTAAATATTATCTGGCGAAAAAAGCACCTTTCTTTCAGAACAAGGTCCATTTTTCTGAGCTTTTGCACTTCCACAAAGGCATTGACCAATCACGGTGTCTGAACCAAGATGGCAAACTTTATGGAAAACTCCCAGAGCAGCACCCTTACTGGATCTGGATCCATGTGGATTCTGGGGTGAAGCTGCTAACAAAGTTAGCTTCTATGATTCAAGGTCAACTTTACAGCTAAGTGTTAAAGTCATCTTAGTAGCTAACTAGCATTGGTAGCGTCCTGTCAATCAGCAGGTAAGCCCCGCCCCCTAAAGCATCCCCTGCTTTCTGGTCTGGTGGACTCTAAATGGACCATAATGTACTAAATGAACATCATGCTGGATTGAAGAAGACTTGAAACTAGAGATAGAGACCATAAACTCATGTTTACAATGTTTACTGAGATAATACATCAAGAGAGAAGTAGGACCATTTTCTCATAGACTTCTATACAACCAGAGAGGAGTCGCCCCCTGGTGGCCAGCAGAGAGAAGTAGGACCATTTTCTCATAGACTTCTATACAACCAGAGAGGAGTCGCCCCCTGGTGGCCAGCAGAGAGAAGTAGGACCATTTTCTCATAGACTTCTATACAACCAGAGAGGAGTCGCCCCCTGGTGGCCAGCAGAGAGAAGTAGGACCATTTTCTCATAGACTTCTATACAACCAGAGAGGAGTCGCCCCCTGGTGGCCAGCAGAGAGAATGACAGTTTAAGGCACTTTTCATGAACTGTAGTGAAAAACTGTACCTTTAGTAGCGAAGAAACGCCGCAAGTTCGAAACCCCGACGTCATTGTCAGACTGTAACTTAACGAGTGGGGAGTTGCTGAAGCTGAAAATAGAACAGTTGCCGTGTCAACAGCTGGCGGCGTTTTACAAAGTCGAGCACGCTCGGCGAGGAACGCCTTTAATACGTAACGAGAATGTGATTAAATCCAGACGAGGAGGAGAACACAGAAGAAGAAGTGTGTAGGTGTGTTGTTTTCTGCTGCAGAGACACTCAAACGCATCACGGAACCTGAAACTTCTATTTCAGTCTCAGACTTCAAAAGCTCTAAAGATAGAAACATAAACCGGAGTTTAAAGCCCCTCCCCCTCCAAACACACAAAAGCAAAGGCGTGTTTAGGACGACGGGCCTCGTTTAAACATTCAAGAGGCGAGCAGAAGCAGAAGCAGAGCGTCGGGTTTATTCAGGGAGACGTGATGATCGTCGTCTGACTGGAGGAGAGAAATAACAGAAACATTACTGTAAACCTAAGAAACGAGGGTGGAGGATGTGATGTAATATTACATGCAAGTGCAGACTGACATAAGTGATATATAGCTCTGTGTGTGTGTGTGTGTGTGTGTTCGGTGCAGTGTAATATCTGGTTACGTTATGGATGTATTACACTGCACCCACAAGAGGGAGAAAGTAGAGAGAAAGATGATATACCTGTACGTTGCAGTAAAGATGCAGGAGGGAAAAAACTGTTTTCTGCTGAAGGACGAGGAGAAGAAGAAGAAGAAGAAGAAGAAGACACGTTTTTGGGGGGTTGATTTGAAACTTTGAGCCCCTGACACCGTAGTAACCAGCGTAACTATGGCGACCGGCCTGAAGACACAGAACGCCTGAATCCGACTGGAAAGAGCCAGACGGATTTCTGCCTCCTTATCTCTATAAACTCAATATCAAATGTGGCCTGCCAGTGGAATTTGCTGCAAAGCATTGTGGGTCGTGATTACCCTCTGAACCCGTTTTTTTTATTATTATTATTATTATTTTGATGTTTCCTCCTCCATCACTTCCTCCGCTCCATCGAGGAGGAAATCACTCGCTCTTTTGTTTTTTTCTTCTTCACAGTGTTTATGCAGAGCCACCGGCACTCTCTCTCTGTCGCTCGCTCGTTCATCATCATAATCGTCCGACAGGAAGCGGCTGTGAATGTGGTGAGAGAGAGACAGAGCGAGAGAGAGAGAGAGAGAGAGAGAGGTGTGGAGGAATGGCGGAGGAGGCCCATCAGAGAGCGTGACCTGTTTGTGTAACAGGTCACATATAGATGAACCAATCAGGAGACGACAGGACCGCCGGAGCAGCGTTGCTATGACAACAAGTGAAAGCTACCGCTAGCATCTTAGCCCAACCGCCCCGATCAATAAACACCCAAAAGATGACAATTTGGCCTCATATAAATAAAACCAAACAATAACCATCAAGCACTGACATTTCTGTTCCTTTGAAATTCTTGTTTTTATTTGAGTTTTATTTGCTTTTTTTTAATATGTATTTATTTTTATTTTATTTCCTTTTTATATGTGATCGTTTCCATTTCTTTTATTGTTGATTTTAACCTGTTGTTGAAAGGTGCACTACAATTCAAATTGCCTTGCCTTGTTCTCACTTATATTTCATTTTGAAGAATTTGATTTAATTTATTTTATTTCAAAGTTTTCACTGCAGTGATAATATGATTTTATTATATTGCATGAAAATGAAAAGCATGTTAACTGTGTCAGGTCCCTGTTTATTTATATATATATAGTGAGAGAGGAAACCCCCCGCGGTTAACATGCTGCAGTGCATGCTGGGTGTCAACACGCCTCACCGTTTAGCTGTAGTGAAGTCCAGGTGTGTGTTTGTCTTTTCCTATCCGACTCATTTTGACGAAGATGAGAATTAAAAGCGGTGTTAATTTGTGAATTGACATCGCTCCACAGGCTACGATGCCTCCGTCCAACTGGGTAAATTACACAAAGTACTCCAAGTACTCCCACATTAGCTGCAGCTATGCGATAATAAAATAAAGAAACAATATTTGCAGATGATGTAATTCAAAAGATTTGTCTCCAGCAAGGTGAAACAGCATTGTTTGAAGCGTTTGGCTGTATCAGTCCCCAAAAATATCTTCATCTCATCCATATCAATGAAATAGCGTGTCAATGAATAGTACCCAACGATGCTTCATAGCCGAAGCAGGTGGTAAGGGAGAAGAAAGAGCCACTAAGGACTTCCACCCAGAAGCCACGTTTTGGGGGGTTGATTTAAAAGTGCGAGCCCCCTGAAGTAACCAGCGTAACTATGGCGACCGGCCTGAAGACACAGAACACCTGAACCCAACTGGAAAGAGCGAGACGGTGATTTCTACCTCCTTATCTACTCTATAAACTCAATATCAAATGTGGCCTGCCAGTGGAATTTGCTGCAAAGCATTGTGGGTCGTGATTACTCTCTCTGAGCCCGTTTTCTTCCCCAGGAAATCACTCTCTCACGAAGGACTTTCACACAGGAGGCCACTATCCGTGCCCCGCGTGAAAACATCATCAGGACGTCATCAGAGTTAATTAAAGCAGCGCAGTCTAAAGACCAAGGATGTCAGCGTGAGGCAGGTGGGTGGGGGGTCAAACAAACACAGGACTTTCACCCAGGAGACCGACGTTCGTGTCCCATGTGACCACAAGTCAACGTTGAGTTATATGAAGCTTTGTAACAATGTCAGCTTCCACCTGTTTTTACTCTCAACGCTTCAAATAGTGATGCTTGTTCGGGACCCAGGTGAACATGAACAGGATGTGTGTGTGTGTGATCATGAACAGGATATGTGTGTGTGGGCCCACTCAATCCTGCGCATGATTAAATTCTTACTTGTAGTTCTTCACACACACACACACACACACACACCAACCAGCAGCAGTCAGAGTGATGGATAGACGCTCACTCACAACAATAGCTGGACTGAATAAAAGGATCTGGACCGCCGGGGGTCTCTCTCTCTCTCTCTCTCTAGTGTGCTGGATCTGACTATTTACTGGGATGCGGCATCAATGAGGAAATGAAATAACAATAAGGGGCGAGTGGCGGTGAGGGAGGAACGTTACGGCTCTGTTCTGGCAGACATCGAAGGAGCTCGTATCATGAAGCGGCTAAAAATAGAAACAGCTTGAGAGAGAGAGAGAGAGAGAGGGAGAGAGAGACAGAGAGAGAGAGACAGAGAGAGAGAGAGAGAGAGAGGCTGCTGGGCAGGAAAAAAGACTGCAATCTACCGACTTAAGAGAGGAGACGGGTCTCAGATCAGTTCATTGTGAAGAGTTACTGCTCATATAATACACCACATATAAACATATATAAATATATACATATACATTTATATATTTATATATATATACATTTATATGTATATAAAAATAAATATCTGTTATGATTTGGTTTTATAGTTTAGTGAAATAGTGACTAAACAATCGATTGGTTTCGTGTTCAGGGACACAAATTCAGCACTAAAACAACATCAAAGTCAAGTTAATAAGGGTTTTTTCATGGGGGGGGGGGGGGGGGTCAAACAACGGGTCCACCAACACATGTGAGTCCCAAAGTCTTGTTGTGATGCAAGCATTTTGTCTTGTAGCGTAATGTAGCATATGTGATGTAGCATACCTGATGTAGCATACCTGATGTAGCATATGTGATGTAGCATTGGCTCCACGCTGTATAGGTGACGTGATGTTACTATGCAGCGTACCTAATGTAGCATATGTAATGTAGCACATTTAGCTACATAACTAGCATGTTTCTGTGCAACACAATAAACGCAATGAGGATTTGTAAATATTACACACACACACACACACACACACACACACACACACACACACACACACACACACACCCACACACACACACACACACACACACACGTGAGTTTTCTGAACATCATCGATTTAGAAGTGAGACATAAATTAACTATATTAAGCCGTGGATCAATCGTCTCATTCCTCAATCAGCTAATTGTTTTGGCTCCAGTGGTGCAGCCAATCACACGCAGCCAATCACACGCAGGCACCAGGACCAGGGCCAGCGTGTTCGTGTTTCCTCTTTTCTTCCGCAGAGAAAACCGCCCTCGTCTTTCTTTAATGCTGCTCCTCGTCCTCCTCTGGAGAGACTAACACTCTTAACTCTGGAGATTCATTATTTACCAGGAGGAGGAGGAACAAGGAGGAGGAGAGGGAGGACTGAGGAGGAGGAGGAGAGGGAGGAGGAGATATGGATGACTTGTTCTGGTCTCTGCTACACATCTTAGATTTAAGCATTAATTAGTTTATTCATATATTTATGTATGTATGTACATGTGTATATATGTACATAATACATAATCTTTACCTTTCTCTCCCTTTCAAGAAGCTGCTCTTATTTGTTTTTGACGCTTCCTGCACTCACACACAAACCAAAACCTCCTCCTTCATCACACACACACACACACACACACACACACACACACACACACACACACACACACACACACAGAGGGAGTTGA
Organism: Eutrigla gurnardus; assembly: GCF_963514095.1. Lineage (NCBI taxonomy): Eukaryota > Metazoa > Chordata > Actinopteri > Perciformes > Triglidae > Eutrigla > Eutrigla gurnardus. The sequence goes on from NC_139921.1 coordinate 29,795,512, forward strand.
TTCATTATTAAAGTCTGACCTGCAGAAAGTGAATATATGAACCATTGTTTTGTCTGCATGCAGTCATAATGAATCTGGTGATGATGTGACCTTTAAAAAGGGCGACGATAAACACAATAAATGCAATTAGCAGCACACGTTTTCATGGTCGGGGTCGTGACTCCTTTTTTTTATTTGAATCACGCTTCTCTTTGAGTCCACTTTTATTTTTCAAAGTGGAGGCTGGTTTTAGATTCTTAGAGCAGCTTCTTTTCAAGTGGTTTTGTTGTTTTTCGCGTCGCTCTTCATTCGTTGTGCCGTTAGTTTAATTTCCCATTTTTACAAAGAGTAGCAGTTCAAATACTGGAGACACTATTCTATATCCAACGTGCTCGTGTACCCGCGAGTCCCGTCTCCTAAAAAGTCAAAGTATGTCTGTGAACATTATACCAATGGTGAGAATTAGCATTTGGAAATGCTATCGATACGGAGAAAGAGGACGAGTCTCTCACTCTCTATCTCTCTCTGATGTCATGAAGTATAATTTGCATAACGTGAGACAAACAGAAACTTCTGGAGATGCAGATGTTTTTTTTTTGAGAGCACATCTGCAGCTCCAATGACCTGCTTTCAGTTTCTCCCTCTGTTGGTTTTAAATCCCAGATGTGAATAAAAGAGACAAATAAATGCTATTATATATATATATATTGGAGTTGAGCGATAATTCCCAAAATGTCAGAAATAGAAAATCCTTTCAAAATAAATGCATCTACTGTTCCACTACTGTTTTTTTTACAAACATGCTGGAAGGAACCCTCCAGCAACAACCTACAGAAAACAAACATCTCAATCGTGAAAAACGCCTACAAAACAATCTACTCCAGATCAATAAAGCGGTTATTTCTGTGTGTCGGCCTCCATTAGAGCTAAATCCGGGGTAATAAATGTAAACTGTCTGGATTTGAATGCAGAAGAGCTTTTACTTAGGAGGGGGGTGAGAGTGGAAACAACTTCCTTTTAATTATCATGTTAAACGTTTGGGAAGCTGAGTGTTTCTATCCGCTCTGAGGTCAGTTTAAAAGGATGGGATTTGTCTCTAAACTTATCTTAAACTGTTTAAATAACATTAAAAATGTTGTCGAACAACAGCTGGAATTCCTGAGTTCATTGTAATGTTTGACTCTGAAACTGAAAATTAACTCAACATAAAGTTTCCCAGTGTGAAACATAAAAGGGAAACATTTTTTTTTAATGGACTGAACGGTCACAGTTTTAAACATTATGAAACATATAGTTAATAAACAAAAGTAAACAAAAACCCATATTTAGGCAACAAAAAGACTTTGCTTCATTTTGTGAAAACATCAGTTTGGCTTATAGTGATGAATGAAAATGTACAAAAGTACTTCAAACGGGGCACTAACATGGGTCTCCTGTGTGAAAGTCCTGTGTTTGTTGCCCCGTTATTTATGTATTAATGATACGTGAAGTAATCTAGTACTTCCAGACCTCTGAATGATTTACCGGCTTGTCAGGGATAAAAATACGTCCTTTGTTGTTTTCAACAACCGAGGCAGAAATAAAAGGGACAGAAAAACTGCCTCAACTATGAAGTGTGAATGAGATTTACTTATTTTAATAAAAAAAGAGGTGAAGCGCTCTGAGGCACGCTGCTAGAAAATGATGTCGGTAAAGCAGACGTGTCAGCTGGAGGGGAGACGGAATTCACAAACACAAACGCTGAAGAGTCAGAATGAATCATTTTTACTTCACTTCTGGGAAAATCTTTATTATTCGCTATTCGTCACTGCCTCCTTAAACTTTTAACCTCCGCTTTGGTGGATTTTCCTGCTTTCAGGTCAGTTTATTGATTGTATTTTTCTAGCTGCTAAAAAAACGGAAATTGCCTGATACAAGAAATGATAAATCTTATCAAAGATCCCGAAAAAGTCGCCATATTTTAAGGGGTGACCTCGAATAGTCGACTTTTCGATCTAAGGAGCCTGATTCGGCCGCCGATCTCATGGTCGAATCATCAACACAGGATCATTCCATTCAGGCGGTAGGCGGTGCTGAACGTCCTGGTGAGTGACTTTTACGGAGCTTTTTCAATTAATGAGCAAAAAACAAAAACATGATCCGACTATAGCCGACTATGGCAAGACTTGACCAATCAGATTCGATGATGTGAATTCTCCAGGGACACCCCTACATATTTTATGATGCGATCTCCTGTTTTGACTGTCAAATAAAAAAGAGTATTTCTCCTGTAATGCAGCGATGGATGAGCAGAAATACACTGCAGACAAGAATACTTACTTTCGTTTTGCCCTTAAGTCTCACTGGATGCACATTTTTATCATTTAATTAAGCCTCATACATACACACACACACACACACACACACACACCCACACCAGCTCAGTCAATCTGCCTCAATGCACAAAAGGAACACACACACATTTACAGTCCGTCCCATGAATAATCCAACAGAGGGCTGGTAAAAGCCTCCCAGTCTGCAGTCTGTCTCCCAGTCCACCAGCTGTCCTGTGAAACCCGGAGCAGCATCACGCTCAGCCTCCCAGCAGCCCCTCCCTCGTCCAAAAAACGCAGCCACCAGTCTGTTTACTTGTTTATTTACGGTTTTCTAAAACTCTGCAGAACGAGAGCGAACAACCCCCGGAAGACCACAACGACAACGACACGGCGAGTTAACTGCAGCCGGATCCTCTGCTGGTTTACGGATCCAGATCCGTTTTGTCACTCTTGTTGGCTCTGCAGCTTCTGGCACGAGGCCGCGGCACGTCGTCAAGCCGAGCTGCCTCGCCAAGAAGAAGAGATTCAGTTTTATCAGGGTGACAGTGAGAAGACGACTGAGGCCCACCCCCACACACACACACACACACACACATACACACACACACACACACACACACACACACACAGTGGATTAAAATCGTTCCCTTTTAACTAGTAAACAGACCTCAGACGTCTTTATGACACTAAATAAACAGATATTTAAATATTCTCTGGTGAAAAAAAAAAGCACTTTTATTTGAGAACAAGGTCCGTTTTTCTAGGCTTTCGCACTTCCACGAAGGCATCAACCAATCAAACTTTATGGAAAACTCCCAGAGCAGCACCCTTACTGGATCTGGATCCATGTGGATTCTGGTGTGAAGCTGCTAACAAAGTTAACTTCTATAATTCAAGGTCAACTTTACAGCTAAATGCTAAAGTCATCTTAGTAGCTAACTAGCATTGACTCATTCAATCAGCAGGTAGCCCCGCCCCCTAAAGCATCCCCTGCTTTCTGGTCTGGTGGACTCTAAATGGACCATAATGGACTAAATGAACATCATGGTGGATTGAAGAAGACTTGAAACTAGAGATTGAGACCATAAACTCATGTTTACAATGTTTACTGAGATAATACATCAAGAGAGAAGTAGGACCATTTTCTCACAGACTTCTATACAACCAGAGAGGAGTCGCCCCCTGGTGGCCAGCAGAGAGAAGTAGCACCATTTTCTCATAGACTTCTATACAACCAGAGAGGAGTCGCCCCCTGGTGGCCAGCAGAGAGAAGTAGGACCATTTTCTCATAGACTTCTATACAACCAGAGAGGAGTCGCCCCCTGGTGGCCAGCAGAGAGAAGTAGGACCATTTTCTCATAGACTTCTATACAACCAGAGAGGAGGCGCCCCCTGGTGGCCAGCAGAGAGGATGACAGTTTTCCAAATATAAACTGAACTGAACGAAGAGAGAGACGTTTTTTACATAATGAACCTTTGAATTGATCATGACCTTTTGTTAGTTTTATAATCAAAACATTTCAGAGACTATGATGTCAAACATTCAGTGATTCAGTCCGAGGACTAAAGCCCTTTTTGTTGTTCCTGCTCTCTGTATTTCAGACTGGACAAGACATAAAGAAAAACCTCTAACTGTCTCGTAACTTTAAGGAGTTGAGCATCCATTAAAACCGACTTTTATTATCTTTTAGTTTTTTTGCATCCTGACGTTTCCTTTCAGGGTCAAACTGCAGACTCGTCTGTAATCACTCAGCGGTATTGAGCTGCCGGCTGCATGTCTAGACCGGACTGATGTGACTGACATGAACAAGCGTTTTCTACCTGCTGCACTATTCACATCAACAAGAGTGTGGATCAAACATAGAAACAGACGGGGAACAAACTGCTGAGGGCTTTTATTTTGAAAGAGCAGAACAGTCTCATTAACACTAAGAAAATCTGAGCTGAGAAATGTTTGTCCTTCTATTAAATTATGAATTATAAAATCCAACAGAGACAAAACGCTGTCAGCTTTACCTCTTTGATCTCGATGAATATTAATTTAAATAATGAAAGTCAACAGAACATGAACACAACATCAAGACGGCTTCATTCATACTTCAGTTAAAGGCGGGGCGAACAAGATAAAACCGGATATGATTCAGGTCTGGAATTAGACTTGAACTCCCATGTGGCTCCTTGTCGCCGCATGTGGAATTTCATGATGCCTGAGCTTCTTGTGTGACCATGGCAACCGCAGAAACCACAGAACAGGAGCTGATTCCAGCTGTTGTCTGATGTTTTTACTGAGGGATTCAACGAAGAGAAACTACATTTTGACATCAAGTATCAGTCATCAAATTCCTGTCGATAACAGTCTTCGGCAAAACCTATCGTAGCGGCCTGTGGTCCCCCAGATCTCTACGATAGAACCTAGCATTAGTCCAGAAACCCAAGTATGTAAGTAAGTAAACCAGTTGATGTCGCTCTTGCTAGATCCAGCTTGGTGAAATCCACAGAGCACCTCTGGATATTGTCATGAACCCAGACAGGACGGGGTTTGGGTTTCCAGCTGGATCTGGGACTTCATAATGTACAAAGCAGCGATAGTGGAGATTTCAGCCGTTGATGGATGAAACCTGGTTGGGGGTCTACGTGGAGGGAAGTGTGGGATGCAAATAAACTAAACTGGTTCTGGAAATAAAAACAAGTTTTTCTCTCTGAGAAAAAGAGATAAGAACTAGAGCGAGCGAGCGAGCGAGCGAGCGAGAGAGATAGCGAGAGAGAGAGAGAGAGAGAGAGAGAGAAAAGTGCTTATGGAGGCAGATTGGTAGCCGGTCATTATCGCTTGAGCGACAAGGCGAGGTTGAGGCTGACACATTCTGGTCTCATCGGAGTCCCACAGGGGCCACGTCTGAGCACCCGCCTCAATGCTGTTTATCGCGGCGGCGGTAGCGGCGCCGGCGCTGCAGCAGCTGTCACCCATCAGGGGAACAAAAGAGCTAACTGAGGAGAGGAGGACGAGCTCGGCCCGCTGCCTCCGCTCCGTGTTTACACCGGGGGTTAGATTCCCGCTGCTCGGAAAGCCTCCGTCGACACAATTTACTAAAGACCCTCTTGTCTGAAGACACATAATTCTAGCGGAGCAGATGGAGCCGCCGACCCATGATGCATTGGGAGATTGCGTTTAAAAAAGCAGAGCCATTATCTCGCCGTAATGGTAGTTTTACTTCTTTAAACTGGTTTTCAAACTTCACAGATCTGGATGCCGCCGTGTAATCAGCCTGGAAATCACACTCTGGGGTCCCGGCCTTCCTCATCACCAAGCATTCTTCTTCTTATTCTTCTCAAACACAACCTGAATCGATGAGGCCAGTCAGCGACACACACAGAAGCACGCTCCACCATGCTTTTATGCTGCGTCTATTGTGTTTGCTCAGTGATGCCTTGTCTCCACAGATTAATCTCCTCCTCATCTAAATTTATTAAGCCTTATTGATTGATTGAGGCTGTCAGTGTCACCGGGCAAGTTCCCAAATAAAATCACTCATTCTGATCAATGATTAAAAACTATATGGATTTCTTCTTGCAAATAAAACTAAACTCTCATTCTCAATTATATTAATAAGTAATATGTATACAAAAATGCAACAAAACTACTTTGTTATGTTTAGTTAAACATCGTGGTTCGTTACATTCTTTAAGTTACGGATGTAAATGTGAAATAAGTAAACGTTGACTTTTGTTTTTTCACGCGGGACACAAACGGCAGGCAGAACTGAGTCTTAAAGGGACAGGCGCTAAAACGGTGAATACTGGTGTATTCAGACAGACTGAATGAGATCAAGATGTGTTCGAGTAGAAACACAAACTACAAGTATGAAAGTGAAAATGAGCATGACATCTGTATCTCATAGTTGACAATGGAAAAAACGCCAAATATTCCACGACAAAACAAAAGATTCAAAAATCAGTCGGATCAGAAACATCGTATTAATATAAACGCCACATTCGATTGCATTTTTAGACTTAGAACTTTTCCAGGTCAAACTGTTACTTTTGGACCTTAAAAGTGAGTCAACAAAAAAAAAAACTGCATGCACATGTTCAACACAGATCCACAACCACAAATCTATTAAAGAAAACCAATATCCAGCAGCGAGGACCATTAATCGGTGACAGAGCAGCTCCGGGTCCCGACTAGAGCTCGTGCAACCGGAGCGAGCCGGATCGATACCCGAACTCATATCTGCAGCTGCACTCAGATAATTTCCTTTAGACGGCAGCCAATCGATGCATATTTATATGTGTTTTATTTCAATTATGTGTTGCTCCTGAAGAGACGGAGTCAAATCAATGCTCATGAACCGATATCTAACAGATTAATCTGGTTGCAAGTAAGTAACTAAATATGTAAAGTAAAAGTGATAATTGTGTACATGTACACGGTCTCATGCAGGGCCGGGTAGATGGAAAATAAGTAAATTAATAAGTAAGTAATTTGCCTTTTAAATAAATATAGAAACAAATATAAATAACTAAAAAGAATCAAGAATATCTACATCTATAATAATAAATTATACATAAATAAATAATATATTAAAATAAATAGGTTTATTTTACCTATTGAAAGTCACAAAATAAATAAAAGTAGTCCTTGGTTTTGTGGATTTCCTACACAAATACTTGTACTGTACACAAATGTGCACATAACCTTTTTTTGGATGTGTAGTATTGGCATTTTTTTTTACCTGCTGTTGAAATGAGAATCTATGATAAAATAAAAAATAAAAAAAACTGACATTCTGGTTTAAAAACGAGAGCAGTACGAGTACGGCTCACACAACAATAAAAAACATTTTTTGTTCATTTTGGTGTCACGTGAGTGTACTTTATGTATTTGTACTCCATGTATCCTACCCTCTTGTGCAGGTTGCAGGTGAGGATGAGGTATGTGTACTCCATGTGTACTTGTACTGCATGTATCCTAGCCTCTTGCGCAGGTTGCAGGTGAGGATGAGGTATGTGTACTCCATGTATATGTACTCCATGTGTACTTGTACTGCATGTATCCTACCCTCTTGTGCAGGTTGCAGGTGAGGATGAGGTATGTGTACTCCATGTATGTGTACTCCATGTGTACTTGTACTGCATGTATCCTAGCCTCTTGCGCAGGTTGCAGGTGAGGATGAGGTATGTGTACTCCATGTGTACTTGTACTGCATGTATCCTACCCTCTTGCGCAGGTTGCAGGTGAGGATGAGGTTGCGGGAGAAGGAGTTGGCGAAGGCGGTGTAGAACTCCAGCACTTTGAGCAAGGCTTCCCTCTTGATGACGTGGAGGTCGCAGTAGGTCAGCGCTCTGACGTTGGCACAGGCGTGGGCCAGCGTGGTTTCCTTCCAGAACACGTCGCCGAACACGTCGCCCTTACCTGAGGACACCAGAGGTCACGTTAGCGATCCATAAAGTAACGGAATGAATGATAATTAAAAACTGTTCCACATTTCAGGTATTTAGAGTTAACATGATCTCAATCTGTTGACTATCTATCAGTTGATTGAATGAAAATGTAATGAATAAATAAATAAATATGCATATGAAATAAATCCAGGCAATAAATATATAAACAAATCTAAAAATATAAATTAGTCACAATATATCAATAAATACTATTATTACATCTTAATCTATAATAATAATAAAATATACATAAAATATACATAAATAAATAATATTCAAAATAAACAGGTGTTTATTTAACCTTTACCTCAAATAAATAAAAATAGTCCTTTGAAAAATAGAAATGCAATTAAATGGTTTTACAGGAATCCCAGCTTCCCAGTAGATTTGCTGCTTTTCTTCATCTTATGCAATAAATAAAGTGTTTTTTTGTCAGAGATAAGAAACTTGAAACGCCATTTGTGGTTTGAGGAATGTTATGATGGATGGTGATGAATATTTTTTTCATATTTCACAATGATTGGCAAATTAAAAATAAAAACAATCCAGATTTGAGGGATGTTTTTGTTCGTTAAACAGTCACTTTTCCCGTCTTGAAGCCCACGAAGGAACGTTATCATTATAAAGCCGAACATTTGTATCTCAAAGTTTGTTTCCATCTATTGTGACAGCTACGAGACGCAGACGGGGGAAGTGGAGGTACGGTCGTCCTGGAAGCACTAATTGAGACGGGAAGTGTGATTAAATATGATTTTTAGAAAGCTGACGGCAGGAAATGATGAAGAAAGTGATCAGCAACTCAGTTTGTGTGATAATCAGAGAAACGATGGAGGCCGACTGTAAAAACACTAAACCTCTCTGCATGAAGCCCTCTGTTCTTCAGTCCCTAGCAACCGTTTCACCTGGCCAAGTCCTTAGCAACAGAGCTGCTGGGTCTTAACTGCGAACCCCATCAGACCCACGACACACAGCGACAGGTAACAATTAAATGTGATTCAACTTCACCAACATTTTTAAGAGTTAAAAAGAAGAAAAATTGACAGAGAAAAAGGGAAAAGAACAATATAACAAAGCATCTATTTTGATAACTGACCAAATGCATAAACATTATTTTTTAAGCATGACTTAATTCCTGTGGAATGATATTTCATTCAGTATTAAATGAATAAATAAATAAATATGCCAATGAAATAAATCCAGACAATAAATAAACAAATACAAATATGTCAGTATAATTCAATAAATACAATTATATCTGCATATAATAATAATGATAATAGTAATGATAATAGTAATGATAATAGTAATGATAATAATAATAATAATAATAATAATAATAAATAATAACAATTGACAGGCAGTAGAGGAAGAACAGAAGATAAACGTCATTCAAAAAAGAAAGCAGTCAGAGCAAACTGCATGAAAAGGTAGTTTTCTTGCAGATCTCTGCAGCAGCAGCATTAACAGCAGCAGCAGCAGCAGCAGCAGCAGCAGCAGCAGCAGCAGCAGCAGCAGCAGCAGCGCTGCTCTCAGATCGACTGCATCCATCTGAACACCTGACTCATCACCTGCCAGCATACATTCCCCCGCCATGCTAATCGCCCACAGCAGACCCACGCACCAGTTTACACTCCTGAGCGTCTCCCGGGCAACAATAAGAGGATGAAAGAGGAAAAAATCAATCATGATTACAAACGGCGTCGAATGTCGTCGTGCGTCATCAAAAGAGAGCAGATCCAAGAGCTGTTTTCACATAAAACTGATAAAACATTTTAATTTTAGTCAAGATTGTTTTCAATCAACGGAGTCAGAAAGTAATATCAGGTAAAGAGCATTTTTATTATCATGATTATTATCATGATTATTGTTATTATAATAAACTGCATAAAATAAGGTGAATAAGTCACATAACTGAACTGAACCGATATTTAAAAATAAATATGCCCCTTAAAGGGCCAGTGTGTAGCATTTTAGAAGCTATAATAGCGGAAAAAGAATATGTTCTCATTAGTGTATATTGACTTAAGAATATGACACATCATTTGCACATATCACAACAATGAACACGATTTTCTAATTTGTTCTATCTTTTCGACAGCAGTGATGGAGATTTGAAATTTTCTTTTGACAAAAACTCTCAAAGTATTCAAGTTCACTCCGTAGCAGCCGTCAATAAAACGTAGAGTGGGACATAATGGTGCTTTACTTCTTCTTCTCCTCCCTGAAGAAACGGGCAACGACAACCCGGACTAACAAGGACTCAAATATGTGTCAACCTGCCATAAAAAAACGCCAACTCAGCGTTTTTTCTGACTTCATCTGGATATGATGCGACGAAAACACTGTCCACCAGCTGTCACAACGCGCTGAGGAACGGACGCATGCTGGCGTGCCGACAGAGTGTGTGAGAGAGAGTGGATCTCACCTCAACACCCCCCCTTCCCCCACGAGCCCCCCCCCCCCACCTCAGTAAGTCCACCGGTGATTCCGGCGGGAGGGCTCGGTGCTGGAATGACCTCTCCAGAGATCGGCAGCTCCTCGCCAATTAGCCGCCTGGATGTGGACGCGGTCACGTGGGTCAGAGGGGGGATAAAGAATCACAGTGAGGATCGTTATGTGATTAGACGGGTGGAGGCGGATTAATCGGCCGTGACCCCTGTAACACACGCTGTTACACACCGAATATGACACAAAATACTCTCATGCACCCGTGTAAGTACAGCACCGGTGTTTATTTAAATTAAGTCTAAATCCCTCTATCTTGGTTTGGTCTGTTGTTGAATGCCAGACAAGGGAACCACCACCAGGGGGCGACGCCTCTGGAAGTCTATCAGAAAATGATCCGTATGGTCCGGTTTGTGGACGGCGCTTTTGAACCCTCCAGTTCGGCATTTTGGATTTTTTGCAACCAGTGAAGGAAGTGACCATATTTGGTCGTGGAGGAGCAACGTGTGGATCTGATGAACACGAGCAGCAGAGCAGCACCCTTACTCGATCTGGATCCATCTAGATTCTGGAGTTGAAGTTGTTAACAAAGTTAGCTTCTATAAGTCAAGGTTCAACTTTACAGCTAAATGTTAAAGTCATCTTAGCAGCTAACTAGCATTGGTAGCATGGTAGTGACCTGTCAATCAGCAGGTAAGCCCCGCTCCCTAAAGCATCCCCTGCTGGTCTGGTTGACTCTAAATGGACCTGTCAATCATCAGGTATGTCCCGCCCCCTAAAGCATCCCCAGCATCGCTCATGTTTACAATGTTTACTGAGATAATACATCAAGAGAGAAGTAGGACCATTTTCTCATAGACTTCTATACAACCAGAGAGGAGTCGCCCCCTGGTGGCCAGCAGAGAGAAGTAGGACCATTTTCTCATAGACTTCTATACAACCAGAGAGGAGTCGCCCCCTGGTGGCCAGCAGAGAGAATAACAGATTAAGACACTTCAGCGTCACCTGATATTGATATAAAAACATTGGTTTAAAAATTAACCCAGGTGTGTTGATAGTCAACATCCTCACCAGCGTGGTGATGATGACCCTGAATGCTGCCTTCAGCCGTTTAATCCTCCGCCGCCATGACTAAAAAAATTAATTGCCTGTAGGCGGGCAGGGCGAGGCGTGAACCCTCAAACTGCTTTATCTCGCTCTCTGCAGCTCGCCAACACACCTCGGTCCGCCAAGCTCAGGCTGGATGCCGCCGCTGAACCCCGCTGGGTCGTTATCTCGGAGAAAGCGAGTGGGCGGAGACGGTTATCTGGTCCGCCGCGACACAGATCCGCCGCCAGCACCACTAATGGTCCTTACAGCAGCAGCAGCCGGACTACTATTAGCATCTGAAGCATCCCTTTAAATAATTCAAGCACATCCGCGCTCAAATGTTGTCCCCGCCACAAATAGCTACGATGCAATTTCTCTCAACACAAATTCTATTCTGGTTCTTTAAACATGAATTGATGAATGATTAATGAGTTCTACTGAGAAAAAAAAGTAATAAAGAAGTTTAATGAGTCATTCTGTTCTCAACAAGAGGCAGTCGATCCGCCTTAAAAATCCCAACATGATCAACGTGATTTTAATCATAACCACTTCTGCTAATGAGGCGATTAATTTAGATAACTGATGTATTAATTATGCTGCTGCGTCTTCGCAGCAGAGTTTCCCGTCTGTTCCTGTGAGCTTCAGATTATTCTGTTAAAAATCTATTTTTTAAATAGGACTTTGTGTTTATTTAGAAGTGTTCAGTACTTCTGGATTTATGAGACAGTTAGTGGCAGTACTAAAAGAAAATGTGCCCAGAAATTCAACTTTTTTATGATAAAATCATCACAGAAAGAGCATTAGAATACACCAGCCACCTCTAACTCACAAGCATGAAACCGCATGAACAAAAAACACAATTTAATCTTAATTTTTCCTTTCAAACTCTGCTCATGACGGAGTACGGATAAATTCATATAAGTGGTAGTTATATTTATATATTTACAATATATGTTCACATCCTGCTGTCAGAACGCCCTTTCTGAAACTGAAGCAGTTGTATCTGTTTGCTGTCTGTCAAAGCCACAAGACTCTATTGACAAAATCAGTAATTTTACTTTAAAGAACACATGAGTCGCTGGTCTAATGATACTTATACATACTATAGTTATAGATATCACGTGACTATATATTCATATATACATCCTTTTATACACTTTTAAAAGCCTGATATAGGATGATATACAAACCTAAAAATACATTATTTTTAAATAACAAATCTGGGCCAGTTAGCTTAGCTTAGCATAAAGACTGGAAGCAGGGGGATACAGCTAGCCTGGCTAGAAAAAGAACCTGCTTTTCACAATGTAGTCTAAAAATAGATACTTTTATACAAGGTTTCAAAGGCAGATATCTGAGTGTTGGTTATGAAAAACATTATTACGAAGTTGCCTTTCATCCTCTTCCCTCCGACACAACTCTTAATAAATTCCTCCTCTCATGTATTCCACATCAGAAACACACAGCCGCTTCTTATTACTGGATGTCGTAACATCGAGTCCCCCCTTCGTCACCATGACGACGCGTTGCCTGCTCGGCCGGAACATGTTTCCGTGCGACTCGAAGGCCAGACTAAGTTCCACCCCTTTCTCCAAACCCAAGCATGAATAATGGATTATAAAATTAATCAGCTCTCCGTTTTGGCAAAAAAAAAAAGAAGAAAGAAAAGACAACGGGGAGTGAGTTTTCTCTAGAAACAATCGATAAAACGGGCTGAAGGGCCGACAGTCATCCAGGTTCTGATGAAGACATAGATGCCTTTCAACTAGTTGAAGAAGTATTGTCGTGTACGTGTTGTGTGTGTGCTGTATCGTCTTCCCAGGAGGAAGCCCCGCCCCCAGGAGGAAGCTCCGCCCCCTTGTCACAGAGAGACGTTAAAGCTCTGTAAAATAAAATCGGGACGCTGGTTTTCCTTCGGCACGCCACTCGTGTTTGTCGACCGGATGGCGTTGCACGTTAATGAGAGCAGAGTGTGTGGTAGTGTGTGTGTTAGTTTGTGTGTGTGTGTGTTAGTTTGTGTGTATGTGTTTGTGTGTGTTAGTGTGTGTGTTAGTTTGTGTGTGTGTCAGTGTGTGTTTCAGCCTCGGGGAACAGCCTGGGGAAATCAGTGGAGTTACAACCACGACCGACACCCTCCATACTCCTGTTCTTCTTCCTCCATCCTCCTCCTCTTCGTTTTCTTCTTCCCCCATCCTCCTCTTCATCTTCTTTTTCCTCCATCCTCCTCCCATCTTTTCCTCTCTCATGCCATTCTCCGTCCTCTCCACTTTCTAAATCCTTCCACGTCGTCCTCCTCCATCTCATCTCGTCCTCCTCTTTTCCTTCAATCAAACCTCCTCCATCATTAACCAGGTGAGACTCAAAGATTCCCACCTCCTCTCTACCATCGTTACCCCTCCTCCCTCTTCTCATCCCCGACTGTGCTCAGCAGTCAGCCTCTCAGTGTGTGTGTGTGTGTGTGTGTGTGTGTGTGTGTGTGTGTGTGTGTGCAGGATCTGAAACTAGCACCCGCCACCCACCAAATGTGGTTGAATTGCTGGCAGTCATCAGACCTATACGCCACCTCGGCTATCGGGGAAAACATTTAAGGCCTCTGTTTTTCCTCAAAATCCGTTACTCACAGAATCCTTTGAACACTGAGTCCGATGCGTTGTTTTTAAAATTAGATCTCTGTGCGATGGTCTCATTCTTGAAAGAAGAAAAAGGGCGCCGAGCAATGATCCCGATCGGTTCTCTGCTCTCGTCCCCGTACGTCCAATCACCACAAAACTACATTTCAAACAAAAGACGGCAGCTTTCAAAATGTAAACGTGTGCCGTGATAAATGATGAAGCATAACTCATTATCTTAACACGAGCTCCGGTTCTGGCAGAACTACCGTTTTCCTTCTCGGCAACACAAGAGAGAACGGCTGTGATCAGACGGCGGCTTTGTTCTCCGGCTCAAAGCACAGAAAACCTGCAGCTGGAAGCATTGTTGTTAATGACGGGACCATCTTTCTTCTGGTCGCTCCGCAACACAAAGTTTAACGACAACTCTCAAGCTGTCCAATTTTTAAGGCATTTCCCCCCAAAAGGGTCCTTGAGAGACTTTCAAGGGTATATAGAAAATAAGCACCAAATTAATTGATAACATTAAAGTTCAGTCCCAAAAGTGTTGGTTGAAAAAGTCTGGGAGGAAGGGAAGTATCAGATTTCATGGCAATCCAACTAACGTGCCAACCTGCTGGTGGCGCTAGAGAGGAAATCATCATGGCAGATTCATCTTCATGCCAGATTCACCTCACCGGATTCACCGGAGCTGCAGTACATCAAATCCGTTATCGTTTTCACCAATAACGGAGTGTATATTCTAATTGTACGGACCCAGCAGAGGTGAAAGTATTCGGAGCTTCCCATGTGACACTTTTAAAAGTAAAACTGCAGCAGACATGTTGGTATCGTCCGTCCGTCTCTCCACGGCAACAACGGCAGCTCCTGATGACAACCGGCTGACGATTTATTGATTAATGTCTTTAGTGCGACGAAGCAATTCATCAAAGATCTAATAGAGTCTTTATGAAGCCTGGGCCGGCGTCTCTGCTGGCTCGTCCTCCTCGTTTCATTGAGGATGTGAGACGGAGACACAAAGAGGCCTTAACTCTCCTCTTCCTCTCTCTCTTCCTCTTCTATTGTGAACAAAACTCATCCCATCAAAATGTTTCTTTACTTCTCTTCTCCTCCATATTCTCATCTTCCCCTCTCAGATTATAATCTGCAGCTACAACAGATTCTCACTATTTGCTGTAGTTGGATCCATAGTTCTGACATAATGGATCACTATCTTGCATGCCAGATCACGATGCTGTTACAGGATCAGCGACTGCAGCAGTTTCCACCGTCCTGGACCAGCATCTTCCATTATAATGTAACACAGATCTATTATAGATAATATAATAAAAAGAAAAAGAAGAAAGTATATTTTCAAGTGAGTGAAACAGATATACGAGATAGAAGGCAGCGGCTTATAGGTTTTTCCACTCATATTTTATTTTATGTGGGTCCTTTTATGAGTCAAAATAATAATTTTGACAATAATTATTATTTAATATTTATTTATAATTATTTAATATTTAAATTAACCTGAAATATTTTGTAAAATTTTTACAAATTTTTTTTTTCACACATATTTTATTTTACATCTTAATGGTATGAATTTATTCATCACATTATATCCCCCTCCCAATGGAAAAGTTTGTATTATTTTATAATGATATTACCGCTTATCGTTTATTTTGTAATTGGTTGATTCCATAAGATCAAAGAATCGGGGTTGTTTTAAAGTTACTAGAATAATGACAGTTAGATTTTTATATTAGTTCCATCAGTTATTCCAGCATAATTAATAGCCATATAACTGTTTGCTGTAAAAATAAAATAAAATGAGCATGTTTTCTTCCCATCATCAATATTACAGTACGAGGCTGCAGACAGTTATTTGCACATTTTACGTTTTTCAAAAAAGGAAAATAGGATGTCTAACATGTCGTTTCATGTAGTTTTCTGTATTTATGGAGACTTATTATGATAACCTTCAAACCAGAAAAGGTCAAACATGGATCACAAACGTTTCGATGGTTCGTCCTCCGTCACAAAGCCCAAAACCAAACGGATAGCTCAGTGTTTGATTTGAGCTTTCAGCCGTTTCTCTGTTGCTTTATTGGGACATGTCATGTGTTTTATGATTATTTGATCCTCCACTATGAATGGAGGAGTTACGTTTGTACAGCTGGACGTTCATCTCCTCCTCCTTTATGACTCATATGCTTTTTTCTCACTGCAGATGAATTTGTGAACGATAAACAGTTTGTGTTTGATTTCCATCCGTCATTAAATCCACAGTACGGCTGCAGATAATAATAATCAGAATTTCTGTCTATAAAAAGAGAAAATGATGAGAAATGGCATCATCCAACAACAGAGCCGCTGGAGATGCATCAATATGTTACACTTTAAGAGGAAAACAGTGTATCAAATTCAAATTAAACCAAAGCAAGTTAAACCTACAGAAAATGATAATAAAAGGTATCAAATGTGTCAATAAATTCAACAGATGCAGCATTTTCATCAAAGTCAGTGACCCCATCATGCCTGTCAGCAGATGTAGATAAATAAATAAATAAAACCTTGCAGCTTGGTTGCCCCCTAGTGGCTGTGGGGGATAGTCCGCTTATAGCAAGAAACGGCTCTGTCCAAAAGTCCAAAAAAAACCCCAGCAATATTAACAATGATATACAAGACGTCCACATACCTAAGATGGCGATGACCTCGTCGTCCTGGATGACCTCCAGCGACCCCGACACAACGAAGCACAGCGTGTCGACGCTCTCGCCGGCGTGGAAGATCAGGTCTCCGGGGGCGCAGTGGGTCGTCTGGAACTCCACGGCCAGCGAGCGCAGGCAGCCGTCGCTGGCCAACCGGAACGCAGGATGCTCGTTGAAAACCTGAGGGGGAGGACAGGAAGTCGAGTCCCCTTTGAAGTTGTACTCTGTTGCTACGGTAACAGCTTAGGAAATACATCTGAACTGTACATTGCTCGTCACTGACCTCTGCAAAAAATGTTTTTGGTTTTAATCTTCCTCTTAATGACTCGGTGAGCAAGAGGACAGGAAGTCGGTATTTTTATGGTTTTCTTTAATGAGTTTTCATCTGTTGCTATGGTAACAGCGTAGAAAATAATGAGAGTGAACTTTTGCAGCGATGCTTTGAACATCGTGAGTCGCTTAATTTTTTACAGATGTATAATTATTGGAAGTCTTTTGTTTTTTTGATCTACCTCCTTATGACTTACTGCATTACCTTCATTCGACATCATTAACATTCCTGTAAAACCGACTTGAAATCAAACGATGACATGAAGAGAAGACATTAGAGGAAACACTGATCAGAGTTTTAGTCCTCGGAGACTCGACTGAAGGTGTCCTTCGTTTCGATGCCAGTTCTGCAGCTCGACTCAAAGTGTTGGATGTCCAGGAGCTTCTAACGCTGACCCGGAGTCAGTTACGTGATGTTACGGCTGCAGCTACGCTCGTTCAGTGGAGGGAAAACGTCCGGGGACAGGAAACGGAAAATCACGCTGTGTGAACGTGGAAAATGTAATCGGTAACTATGAGTCGTCATCTTTCCGTATTCTTACAGGTTTAGTGTATAAGCAACATAACATCAAACAATAAAAATCTTTAAAAAAATACGTTTTCCTACGAATGTCCTGCAACACGTGCCAATACAGGATTTTCAAAATAAACTTCCTCACAGGAAAAATCTAGTTTTGTTTTTCTGTGGGTTACATATACAGTACTTTTCCTTTCGTAGTCATCACCACAGAATGAGAACCAGTGATGGGCAGGTCTTTTCATGAAAATAATACATTTTTGAAATATTTGTACATTTATAGGTAATATTTGACTAATATGCGTATATTCTATTTTAAGCAGCAGTCTCTAATCTACACAAGTGGTTTTTAAAAAGTATATTATATTTACATTTTGTTTTTGTTCATTTTTGTTAATCTTTTTTATTTATGTATTTATTTATTCTTTTTCTGAGGTCTACTGCCAGGCAATGCTCTGTTGTGTTTAAAAAAAGTATAAAGTATATTAAAGCATGAGCTGACGACATGGTGACCTCTCACCTTTCACACAGTTCAGACACAGAACGCGCAGCGTGATGATGACAACATGAATGGATACACACCTTCCTGTTGAGATGGACGCAGATGTCGGCGCGCATGTCCTTGGGACAGATGGACAAGACCTGGAAGAGACAGAGAGACACGACGGGGGTCAGGCCGAGTTCACAGAGGAGGAGGAGGAGCAGGAGGAGGAGCAGGAGGAGGAGGGGGGGCGCCAGAGACCGCTCCTAGACGAGGAGCCGTGACGAGTTCACGTGATTGCATAATGGTGAAGGTCGATTGCGAAGGACGTGCAACCGGCGTGCAATCAGAGTTCAACATTCCTCATGTGACGATTCATACAAACGGATCCGAACCCACCAGATCGGTCTGACGTGGATTTGGCCCTGTGGGGGTTCTGGGGATTAATTATCGGAGTGATTCAAAGAACAACTCATTCAATAATTTGATATTCATGTCTTAAAAAAGGCAAAAACCCACCTCAAATTATACAAAAATCATAATTAATTGAAAAATAAATCTTTTTTTTTGTCAAATATGTATATAAATGTGAAATGATGATTTCAATACAGGTGTGATAGATCAAATAAATTACGGTCCCATTCCATTTGTTGGACCCTGGCCCTCCTAAATGGAACAGGGCCATAATAAAATGAATTATTAATTACACCTGCTCAGACCTGATTGGTCAATATTAGTCGGCCATACCGAGCGGTCTCTGAATTGAGACGTCCCGGTCTACGGAGGGTTTCCTGCTTTTTTTTTTGGCGTCACCTTTCGCTCCGGTTGCCTAGCAACCATCTGCGGTCAACAAGAGCATAGAAGAAGTATCTGATTAAAATGAAGCCAGATGACGTATTTTATTGGATTTACTTTATATTCTGATGGAGACGGATGGATTTGCTTCATGAGAGTCTCGTTATTTGGAGTGCAATGCATCTTGGGATATACGCCGAGTGGCGAAGGATCCATCAGTTAGAATCCTCCGAATCAAGAAAAAAGGGCTCAGTTTCTTGCTCAAGAGCACCTCAGCAGAGGCATCTAAAAACCCTCACCTTCCCAAATAACCGTCCTGGATTACCCAGCCTGCTTTGCTGCAGGTTAGCGCGTCTGTGTTTATTGGCCGCATGGTTAAACTCCCTCCGGATGGCGAGTCAAACGACTGTAAATCTCTTTGTCCGGCTCGTTACACAGACTCTCAGATCTCAGCCTAATTAACTGAATAATTGAGGTAAAACACAGAAAAACAACATATTTCACAATCCCGCCTTATTAAATATGAACAAAGGCGAGACTGAATCATCTCTGCAGCATCACAACAACGGCGTTTTGAGTTAAATGGCCTTTGCTCTGTTGGTATATTGTGATATTAGCGGTTTTACTCTCTGGTGTGTTTTAGATTTGGGAGCGTTCTCGTATAAAACAGCTGACTGGACCGTGAAACGGATCCCACGGTGACAAAACACAGCCGCTAATTGGGCCCCGTGTTTGTATTGTTTTCTACGTGTGTTATTATCTGCAGGCAGACTTGGAGATCGATGGGGAGGAAGAGGAGGAGGAGGATTATAATCTAACGAGGAATAGAAATGGTCCGTTCCAGCAGGAGGAGATTAAATGAAATCATTAATTCAGTTTTGTTTTTTCAAACCTTTCAAATCGTAGAATACAGCTTTAAGAGACAGAAATCTAAATTTAAAGCTACAGCAACAACATTTGATTTGGAGGAGAGACTACAGACCGGACTACAGACCAGATATAAACCAGACTACAGACCGGACTACAGACTGGATATAGACCAGACTACAGACTGGATATAGACCGGACTACAGACCAGATATAAACCAGACTACAGACCAGACTACAGACCGGACTACAGACCAGACTACAGACCAGACTACAGACCAGATATAAACCAGACTACAGACCGGACTACAGACCAGATATAGACCAGACTACAGACCGGACTACAGACCGGATATAGACCAGACTACAGACCGGACTACAGACTGGATATAGACCAGACTACAGACCGGATATAGACCAGACTACAGACCGGACTACAGACCGGAGACCAGACTACAGACTGGATATAGACCAGACTACAGACCGGATATAAACCAGAATACAGACCAGATATAGACCAGAGTACAGACCAGACTACAGACCAGCCCCCCAGACTGAGTATCGCGTCCTTCTATAGTTTTCTTTGAGAAACTGAACGAGCGCCCACCTTCCCGATGCTCATGAACACATCTCCTGGATATGAGGAGGAGAAAAGTCTGTGTGCAAAATGAACTGCAACAACATGTAATTACTAGATGAGTTTACTGCATCACACCCTTGTTGCTATGGAAACATGTTATGCTCTATGACAGCGTTGCAATTTAGTCCCTCCTTGGCTGAGACAAAAATCCCTGGACTCCTTCATTACGCTGAAGTTCCGTGTATTTAAACGGCTGGGAGCTCCTACACGACACAATCAGTTAATAACATTTACATAACATCATTTTAAGGATCTGAATCTAGACTTTCACTTCATTAAAAGCAGTGTGATGTTTTAAATCCCGCGTGACCACACAGAAGACGCCTCAGCCCTCGACGACCTCTGACCCCTCACCTTCTCTGTGTCGATGCCCTTGGACATGGACCAGGTGGACACGATGTAGTCCATCACCCTCTCACTCAGCCCCTTGGGGACCTGGTAGAGCTTCAGGAAGTCCCGGACGTTGTTGAGCATCTCGTGGTAGCGGTTGGTGTTGGCATACATCTGCTGGAAGATGGTGGTCACGTTCCCGAAGATGGTGGCGTAGAGCAGCGCTGGAGGGGGGAGGAAGAGGAGGAGGAGGAGGAGAGGGGTGATCAAATGGTTCCCTGGGATGGTTCATTTCTGTCTTGTCATTGTGGTCATTAAAGTGTTTCATAAAAGGTCATTATTTTGACAGACACACACAGTAAATGTCTTATTAATAGGTACAAATCTGTCTCTTATGATGTGTAGTGATGTTAGAAAACGTAGCTTCTGAAGGTCTTTAATACCAACAAGTCATGTGACTTGCAAAACTTTATACCACGTCAGAGGCTTTACCCACAATGCCGCGGGGGTAGGTGCTTCACATGCACAAGCATGATTATAGGTTTATTTGTTTAGGACAAACAAATAAATGCGTTGAAAGTAGTTCACGCAATTAAGGTCTGACATGTAAAAAGGTCAGAAACAGAAAATCTCCTTCACGACGACGATCTGCATTAATGGACGCTTTCGCTGATGAAAACGAGGAGTTCAAACTTAAAGCCTCCTGTGTTCTCTGCTGCTGCTGTTTCCATCGAGACTCAAAAATCCCCCCCCCCCCCCCCTCCACTGCCTCCTAACAGCAAATACAAAAGACACAAGAGGAAAAGAAGTAATATGTTTAAAGGAGTCATCACCTGGAAATCGCAATTTCTCTTGTTAAAACATGCATATCTGTGTTTGACCTCAGTTGAAACTTGCCTGAAAGGCTGGAGTTTGAAAGTGGCGCCGTTTTTTCGCTTCTGCTCTTTTTCCGAACAGGAATAGCACACAAGGGTGTGCGTTCCTAAAGCACGAGATTTTGATTCTGCGCCTTCGGTGACGTCACCGTGGCGGCTACTTGCATAGAGTGGTGAAGTCCCGCCCCTCCATTTCCGGGACATGGGTCCTCAAAAGCAAAAAAATATCAATGCGATTCAATGGGTAGATACAAATTATTTTCTGGTCCCGTTTGAATTGTGCCATGGATTTCACATATGTTCTTTGTGATATTTAAAGAAAATTTTTCACGCAAAGAAGACGACAATTAAGCGCGAAGAGTTTTGATAAAGTTAGGTTTTGTGTGAGCCGCTTTGTGAACTACAGCTCCTCGCTGTTCTCGTCGCGAATGATATACGTCACCACCCGCCGAGTCCGAAGTCCGCCGAGATGGCTGTTTCTCTGCTCCACTTCACCGCTTTTTTCCAAGGGCAGAATAAAAGTATCGAAAGGGGGGAGAACCACTATAAGTCGGGTCATGTGGAGAGCCTCAACTTCGCCGATGGGGAGGGAAAAGGGCGATGACGTGACGTCACATACGCGACACAACATGTAGTCTTTATCATTGTGTTTTCTCAATGAATTTTAACTGAAGAATTGCACAATAAACGGTCAAACTCTTGACATGGAAAATTATAATTTAAGCCTATAAACAACATTTGTGTAATCCAAGGCATAACGACCGGGGGATCAGATAATAATTATTTTCCGTCCATTGAACACCATTCATTTTTTTCGCTCCGAAAGGACCCATGGCGCCGTTACTTCCTGCTTCCGCTTCGGCACTCTATAAGCCCACCCCTCTTTCACCACCCAACCCCGCCCCGTCCGCTACCTGAAGTCGCCGAAGCGCCGCCATTATGTTTTGGAGTCTGCATGCAGGCAAGCCCCCCCGGCTCTGTCCTTCCTGCGGCGAATCAACGCGCGCCTCATTACATATTATACAATGCACATCCGGACCAGTCAAAACCTCGCGCGTAATCTCGCGTGATAAAATCGCGGTACGAAAAAGGGTCAGAACAAGCTCAATGTTTGATTAAATTTTTTTTTTTTTTTTCTAATAAGTTTTACGAATTGATCCAAAGCGATCCAAGGGGGGCTGGATACGTATAAAACCAGGTGATGACTCCTTTAAAGACTTTGGGATTTAAACAACTTTAATGGGGGTGGATGGGATCTGATGATGGGGGAGCAATTATGTTCCTGGATTTAAATATTCTGTTAGCAAACATTAATCCCTCCCATGTAAACAAAAAACATTTAAATGTTTAAACTTTGCTACTTACTTTACCAAGAAAGTAAATGACATCAGCTCCTCATTCACGCCTATTCCCTCCCAGAAGACATCTCCCCCAACCGTCAACTCGGATGGTCTTACCAGCTTTACCCCCCTCACCTCTGAAGATGTTCACGCACTTGTTACATCTAACCGTGCCACCACCTGCTCCCTCGACCCGATCCCCTCCTCTCTTCTCCAAGACATCTCACACGACATCTTGCCATTCCTAACCACCCTGATCAACTCCTCCCTCACCTCAGGTGTCATTCCAGCGGATTTTAAGACAGCTACCGTGAAGCCTCTCCTTAAAAAACCCACCCTAGACGCTGCTGACATCCAAAGCTACAGACCTGTATCTCTTCTTTCATTCCTCTCTAAAACCTTGGAACGTGCCGCCTACAACCAACTGTCATCCTATCTCTCGCTGAACAACCTCCTAGACCCTAATCAATCAGGATTCAGGACTGCTCACTCCACTGAGACGGCCCTCCTCACAGTGACCGAGTCCCTGCGAGACGCCAGAGCCTCGTCCCACTCCTCCGTTCTCATTCTCCTCAACCTATCTGCTGCGTTCGACACAGTCAACCACCAAATCCTCCTCTCCACTCTGGCTGAACTTGGCATAACTGACTCTGCTCTCGCCTGGTTTACATCATACCTGACAAACCGCACCTTTCAGGTCACATGGAATGGCTCTATGTCCAAACCCTGTTCTCTGGACACGGGTGTCCCTCAAGGCTCAGTATTAGGACCGCTTCTGTTCTCACTATACACCAGATCACTAGGTTCTGTTATCACATCGCATGGATTCTCCTACCATTGCTACGCTGATGACACCCAGCTGTTCCTCTCTTTTCCCCCGTCCTCTGACGCTCACATTGCAACTCGCATCTCGGACTGTCTGGCTGACATCTCTGTCTGGACAACTGCACATCACCTCAAGCTTAACCTGAATAAAACCGAACTCCTCTTCATCCTAGGGAAAGACTGCCCTCGCATGGACCTGTCGGTCACTGTCGAGGGCATCACAGTATTGCCGTCGTCAACTGCGAGGAACCTGGGTGTACTCCTCGATGACCAACTATCCTGCACCCCCAACATCACTGCTGTGGCCCGATCCTGCAGATTTGCCCTCTACAACATCCGCAGGATTCGGACCCTCCTCACAAAGGATGCAACGCAAC
Source organism: Eutrigla gurnardus (assembly GCF_963514095.1). Lineage (NCBI taxonomy): Eukaryota > Metazoa > Chordata > Actinopteri > Perciformes > Triglidae > Eutrigla > Eutrigla gurnardus. The sequence goes on from NC_139921.1 coordinate 29,819,458, forward strand.
TCTTGGTCCAAGCACTGGTCATCTCCCGCCTTGACTACTGCAACTCTCTCCTGGCCGGACTCCCGGCCTCTGCGATTAAACCATGGCAGCGTATCCAGAACGCTGCAGCATGCCTTATCTTCAATCTACCCAAATTCTCCCATGTGACCCCCCTCCTCCGTGACCTCCACTGGCTCCCTGTTGCAGCACGCATCCAATTCAAGACGATGACACTGGCCTTCAGGGCCATCAATGGAACTGCACCCATCTACCTTCAAACACTGGTCAAACCTCATGCCCCAAAGCGAGCACTTCGCTCCTCTACTTCAGCTGGCCGGCTGGACCACCATCGCTGAAATCAAACAAATGTCGCTCAGTAAAGTCCAGACTCTTCTCTGTTCTGGTCCTCAGTGGTGGAACAAACTCCCGACTAATGTCAGGACAGCAGAGTCATTTGCCATCTTCCGAAAAAGGCTCAAGACTCACCTGTTCAGACTTCACCTCGACTAGCATGACCCCCGCCCCCCCCAAAAAAATAAAATAAAATAAAATAAAATAAATAAAAAAACCCTTACCTATAGCACTCTGATCGTAGCACTGTTGCTCTTGAAGTACTAGTTTACTCAGATGAGGATCTAACACTTGTTCTATTTTTAGCTCTTACTTTATCGGCAATGATACGTTGTGGTTTCCTTGTTTCCTTCTTTTGACAAATGTACTTATTGTAAGTCGCTTTGGACAAAAGTCTTCCATCCACATGTGCCATAAAGTCACTGTCTGGCTGGCTTTTCTCGAGGAAGTCAAGAAGGCACCAAATTGGAAATGTATTTTACATTTCGACTACATTTTAATACAGATTCATGTTTCCACCGGTGAAGTATCCTTGAAGGAAGCGCTAAGCTGTCAACTTCCAAACAAGTTCTCTTGACTTGTTGGCCTATCATGTTTGGAGGCATACGGCATCGCATGTCATATGTAGTGAATGCAGAGCCGGGGAACATTATTTTAAGGATCCCATTATGTGCCATATAAATCATGGGAAGGTTCCGGTGTGAGACAGTCGAGTCGTGTTGAAGAGGGACCTGCTGTCACTGTGAGGCCTGAGATAAAGTTTGAATACGTACATGGCAAGGAGCGAAAAAGAAGAAATGGATGGAGGGAACCCAAAAGGAAGAGAAGTGTGTGTGTGTGTGACACAAAGAGTGTGTGTTTGGATGAGACACAAAAACAGAGAGAGGGAAGCGTATCGTGCCAACGGCGAGATAAACACTGCTCCAGTTTCATTCTCTCCAAGTCAGCAGCCTGTCCAGGACCCCTCCAGGACTTATCCAGGACCCCTCTGGGACTTTTTCCAGGAAGCCTTCTGGGACTTTTTCCAGGATCCCTTCAGGCGGTAGAGAAAGACGATCCGGAGCTGAAGCCACACGGCTCTCAAACTCCAAAAACACAAGACTCCTAATTGGGCTGACGTCACCTCGCCGCGGAGCGACGGCGAGGATTCGACCCTTCCAGCTCACCGTTCGCCACGATGTGAAAGCAGCGGGATCAAACGTCTCCAGGTGGGAGGGAGGAAGTTTGAACTAAGCCATAAAAGATGAACGGCTTTAAGAAACAAGTGACAGAAGTCCAGAGAAAACTGCAGAAACATAGAAGCAGGATGTAAAGTGTTAAAATAATTACCCGATGGTTTAGAACTGGAGGAAGGAGATCGGAGTCAGCTCAAGGTCCAAACAGGGATTTAATCTTGATCAAGAGGAGAATTCACAGAGCAACATGCTGGTCTGTTACAATGTGTAGACTCAAAGTGTTGTGAGACGAACATGGTATTTATCCATCTTCTTGTGGGTGTGTTTTCACTCAGTTCACAGGGATGGAAGTCGTAAACTCAAATGTTTAACTAAACCTTGCATGGGTCACAAACCCTACCTGGGTCATAAACCACAACTATGTCGCAAGGCACACATGGGTTGCAAAACACACACAAATGGCCACAGGCCACAGGTCACAGGTCACAGGACACATTTACATTCACACATAACCTTCTCATGTGTAAGTCTTCAGTTCAGATATCTCTCATCAAGAAGTACAAAATTTCCATATCATAAACAAGGCTTCCTCTTGTAACTTCACTGACGTTCTTCAGTTCACTCGTGTCATATTTCTAATACAGAACATTCCCACACAAAAAAATCAAGTTTCCAGGGAAAAGTCATTTTTTATGGACCAGAGAGAGTAACAAAGCTACTCAGTTCACAGTAACATCAGTCTCCTGGGTGAAAGTCCTGTGTGGTTTTTTTTACCAAAAAGACCTCCTCCCTGCGGGGAAAAGTGAATTTCAGCACCAAATACATCTGTATGGAACTGCTTCAGCCTGATATAAAACACATAAATACCTCGGCTACACTGAACTGATTGGACTTGAGTCTATAAAAAACTTTTTTTTTGTTTGTTTTGGTGCCATAAATGAATTCAGACAGTTCAGTCAAAGTACTCAGGCTACAGTTTATAGCCGTCGTTTCAATACTGTATTAGAAATCTGATCTGTCCCTCGTGGCTCTGTTTATTTAAATCCTCTCTCTGGTGGCCAGGGGGAGTTTTAGGGAAGGAGGAGGAGGATGAGGAGGGTGGGGAGCAGATGAACAGCTTTACTTCCTTGTATTTATGACTTGATGGAGCCTGGTGATGGGAGGAGCTGGGACAGAATGTCAAAGTGAGGCTCATCAACCGGAGAGTCTTTGCAGGAAGTTTAACTGCGACATCTCTAAACAATCCTTTGGTTGCTAGGCACCCATTACCGCAGCGTTTCTTCTGCACCTCCCAGAGATCACCTGTAGGTCTCACAGCGTGGGCGGGTCCGTGACAACCGTCTATTTGGGTCTGTTTTAAATCATCGTTTTCTACCTGAATAGCTAAAAGGAAGTTAAATCAGAGGCAGCGTCGCGTTCATGTGGCACGAAAAACAAAAGAGTTTCATTTAAGTAATTTATGTAAATGGAAACGAAACATCAGAAGAAAAAGCAAATAGTGTTTTATCATCTATTGTTAAATTCATTCTGGAGAACATCCCATAATCTGATGAACAAACAATAACTTAGAATAGACAGATCTAGAGATCTATAGTTTGTCATCTAATCTTAAACATTTAATAATAACAATAACAATACATTTAATTTTCCTTTCAGAGCCCTTTAGGACACAGTGAATTAAAAAAAACAACAGATAAAATACAAAAGTTAGAATAAACAGATCTAGAGATCTATAGTTTGTGATCTAGTTAAACATTTAATCATAAACTCAATGGTTGTATAGATATGAAAGCCAAGAAGTCCGACCCACAACAACACGGGTCAGGTGGTCGTCGTAAGCCCCTCCCACTATGGACACACTGTACCAGTTGAAATTGAAGAAATCATCTTTCTTTGATCCCTTTCAGCTCCTCTATCATCTGATCTCAGTAAGGGAAGTTTCACCTCCATATTCTACCTTCATTACTTTCTCCATAAAAAGTGAAAAGCAGCTCCGGATGACGACAGATTTCTGCAACAGAATAAAAAACTACACACGAGTGACGGAGGTCAAACAGAGCACAAGCGTTTTAATCCCGATGATGATGATGATGATGGACCAGTATGGCGACCGGAGAATCCCCCCACCCCCGTCCCCCGTGTCATGCTTGTTTTTCCGTTTGCGGGTTTGGGACAATCTGCCGGAGGAGTTTAGGATGGTTTGTCAGAGCGGATGAGAGCGAGGGGACAGAAATGTGTCAGACCGTCCGGGAGGAGAGCCGGAGACGCCGTGTCACCGCCGGGAACCCGGACACCCCCAAATATCAGTCACAAGACTCCTACATGAAGAGACAGGCAGCACACACACACACACACACACACACACACACACACACACACACACACACACACACACACACACACACACACAGAGGCCTTTCTAGAAAGCACCACAAGGTCGGGAATCACTAGAAACTCAGTCTGAACTGAAGGAGATTATTAAATGATGAGGAGATGTCAGATCTGTTCACTATAACGATGCTATCATAGACTGTGAATAAGAAGTGGATGCAGTCGCCCCATTGTGGACTACGGCACCCTTACTGGATCTGGATCCATGTGGATTCTGGGGTGAAGCTGCTAACAAAGTTACTTTCTGTAATTCAAGTCAAATCTACAGCTAAATGTTAAAGTCAAATTAGTAGTGACCTGTCAATCAGCATTGAAGCCCCGCCCCCTAAAGCATCCCCTGCTTTCTGGTCTGTTGGACTCTAAATGGACCTGTCAATCAGCAGGTAAGCCCCTCCTTCCTTCCTGTCAGTTGTGATGACATCACACTACAAAACAAAAGTCACGTTCAGGGAAAAAAAATACGCAAAATAAGATCAATACAGTGAGAGATTTCAGATTTGGGCTTCTAGCCGACCCACGTGGAAGCTCTAAAAACCCAAACGCACCTCCGTCACGCAGACAAAACCAAAAATAGCAGCACGAAGTCAAAATAAAAAAGCGTGCGAGGCCTTTAGAGCCCCCCCTCCATCAGCAGCACATCCAGCTCAGTCCATTTGCTGCTCGCCGAGCCAAGTCGGCGTCCAGGCTGCATCACAACACATTACACAGTGACAGGGCACGGCGCTCCGCCAGCCAAACGCTGAGCGAGCCAGTCAGCCGAGTCCAAACAACCCCCCCCCCCCCCCCCCCCTCCCCCTCCCAAAAAAACCCCACCACCACCACTACTGTGTAAATCTGTTTTGACAAGCAGTAATTGTGCATCAAGCGCTGTCTGGGTAAGTAAAACATTCTGCCTGATTGTCTCCATATAAATATTGACTGAAATCTGCAGAAGCATTACACAAGCCCCGCCCCCTCCCCTCCCCCCAGCCTCCACAATCACCTCTGTAATACTGCTTCTCATTAGGTCAAACTAATTGGCTGCTCACCGCCGTTTCAAATAAACACAGCTGATGTGTGACGACTCTGCGGCGGCATCAGGAGGAAACGTCCTTGACTTCAAAATAAAACAACGTCCTTCCTCTTACCACGACGAGTCCGTTAATCCGTTATAATCCATTAATATAAGATACACGGCGGTGTGTCACATTGCTGAGTCATCAAAAGCTCACCAAAAAGTTTTGGAATAAACATGAGAAGCTACAGCTAGCAGCCTCTTAGCTTAGCATAGCTTAGCATAAAGACGGACATCATAATGTCACTCGCTGTTCCTGCAAGTCATCAACTTTACACTAAAATTCAAGTGTTTTCAAGGATTTCCAGCACCCGTACGAACCCAATTAAGCCGGTTTGTTCTGTTTTGCTGCTCGATATGGAAACTAACGTTGAGGATAAAACAAACTCATTTAAATATCCTGGCAGGTGTTTGCAGGTTTATTTAGTAATCCGTTGTTCTAATGATGACGGACAGCGAGGCTTTTTCTGGAGGTGCGAATGCAAACGGATGCAGGAATAATGAGAGGGAGACAACGGTCGCCTTCATTACAGTGAGGAGGAGGAGGAGGAGGAGGAGGAGGAGGAAGGATGATCCGGGTGTAAATCCCTCTGAATCAGAGTGTCAGACGTTCGAAAAATGAGAACTAATGAATTCTTGTTTCTTCTGTTTGTGCACAAATGTTTTTTTGTTTTTTTTCTTCTCGGGAGTTTTGAAGTTTGAAGAAGGAGCGTTGTAGTTTCTCTAATGGGACCCGAGTTTAATAAGCCGGCTCTGAAGGTTCCACCGAAGGGGGCGGCGGTCTCCCCGTGGACCGGCAGGAGTAATGAAGCCATGGAGGACCGCTGGTATCGAACCAGGAGATGGTAAACAAGGGGGGGGGGGCCCTGTAGTGGATCTCTACTGGACCTCTAGTGGATCTATGAGTCCTTGCTGGGACCCATCAGCCCCCACCCTCCTCCAGCCAGTTAGCATCAGATGACAGCCGCTGCAGACATTGATCGACCTTCCAGCTCCCGGTTTCATCTCACTTTAGCTCCGAGGGTCAAACATCGGAGGGCATCAGATCCATGTGGCTGTGAGACAGGAGCAGCAGGTGAGACAGGAGCAGCAGGTGAGACAGGAGCAGCAGGTGAGACAGGAGCAGCAGGTGAGACAGGGGCAGCAGGTGAGACGGGAGCAGCAGGTGAGATAGGAGCAGCAGGTGAGACAGGAGCATTAGGTGAGACAGGAGCATTAGGTGAGACAGGAGCAGCAGGTGAGACAGGAGCGGCAGGTGAGACAGGAGCAGCAGGTGAGACAGGAGCATTAGGTGAGACAGGAGCATTAGGTGAGACAGGAGCATTAGGTGAGACAGGAGCAGCAGGTGAGACAGGGGCAACAGGTGAGACAGGAGCATTAGGTGAGACAGGAGCATTAGGTGAGACAGGAGCAGCAGGTGAGACAGGAGCAGCAGGTGAGACAGGAGCATTAGGTGAGACAGGAGCATTAGGTGAGACAGGAGCAGCAGGTGAGACAGGAGCATTAGGTGAGACAGGAGCATTAGGTGAGACAGGAGCAGCAGGTGAGACAGGAGCATTAGGTGAGACAGGAGCATTAGGTGAGACAGGAGCAGCAGGTGAGACAGGAGCATTAGGTGAGACAGGAGCATTAGGTGAGACAGGAGCAGCAGGTGAGACAGGAGCATTAGGTGAGACAGGAGCATTAGGTGAGACAGGAGCAGCAGGTGAGACAGGAGCATTAGGTGAGACAGGAGCATTAGGTGAGACAGGAGCATTAGGTGAGACAGGAGCAGCAGGTGAGACAGGAGCAGCAGGTGAGACAGGAGCATTAGGTGAGACAGGAGCAGCAGCAGGTGAGACAGGAGCATTGAGACAGGAGCAGCAGGTGAGACGGGAGCATTAGGTGAGACAGATAGAGAGTGACTATGGAAATCACACATTTTTCTCTCCCCTCCTACTGTCATCAATTAAACCGGAGGAGGAACCGATCCATCAAACCCCGGCACACCTGCATGATTCAATTATCCCCACGCCATCCGTCCGACCGCCGGCTCACACACACTTTCACCAGAGCAGAAATTTAAAAATTAGAATGAAAATAGGAGTGATTGGCTCCTTTTGGAGGACTTCTTTTTCACGGCGAGGGGGAAAGGATGAGAAGGTGAGAATCGGGCTCAGAGATGAATGAGCAGCGACGAGATTCACCGCGAGGACGATTACAACTGGTGATAATTATGGAAATGAGGTGTGTGAATCACCACACACACACACACACACACACACACACACACACACACACACACACACACACACACACACACACACACACACACACACACACACACACACACACTCCCGCAGCCCCGGGTGATTTACACAGCACACGTAAAATAGATGAAACTGATATTCATTATTTATGGCGGAGCTCTACTGTAATGTTGTGGATTTCATCTGATGATGAAACACTCGTAACACACCTGAACGCTCCGGTGAACAACGAAGAGCTGACAGCTGAAACACAAGGAATCGTGGAAAAGGAGAAAAGGCCTCGTTAGCCTGTTTTGACATCCTCAGTCTCGGGATTTTGCTCATTATAATCCTCCAAATGTGACTGTTTCTGCACGGTTACATCCTCACACTGAGCTGATAATTACACTCAGTGATTAGAGCTTCCATCTTTTGGGACAAATAAGCACCTCGTTAGCTTCCTTTCTCAAAACGACAGGAACATCCCATCGCCGATTTGCATCTCGGTGACAAGGATCGGTGTTTGGGGGGCAAGTCGCTTTGCTCAAAGGCACTCCTCCCTTTACATCTATTATTCAGCGTTCAGCCAAGGTGCCCAGCGCTGCCATGTTTAGCATTACGAGTGAACGCCGTGACTTTCTGAGGATGCCGTCGTGATTAAAGAGACGACTTTGGTAATGCAACCTGCAGAGGACGGAGCGATGCACATCCAGTCAGGAGACTAACAGTATCAACAGAAGGTCACGGCGACTAATGTGGCGGTGGTGTGGCGGTGGTGTGGCGGTGGTGTGGCGGCGGCGAGGCAGGAAGCTGTAAACACAGCAGAGCTGCCGAGCGTCCAACGACAGAGGAATGGAGTCGTGGAGGGAAAGCTCCCCAGAGTCAATGTGAGGTGGAGTGCATGAATATATAGCAGGCAAAAAAACCCCCGGATATTGCAAAACTACGACGGCGTACTGGAAAATGAAAAAAAAAAAAGATTAAAAACAGAGCCGAGAGAGCGCAATATTCTGAGAAAAAAAGTCGAAAATGTGCAACTTTTTTTTAATATAATAAAGAATCTTGCCCTCCCCTCTCTCCTCCGTTTTCTTTTGGCATATATGCAGGTACACATATAGCCGAAATACACCAATTGCTTGGATCCACTAACACTGGACGTGTGCCGTTGCTATGACAACAAGTGAACAAGTGAAAGCTAGCATTTCCCCTGACCGCCCCCGATCAATAAACCCCGACTTTACTTTTTCTCACAGTTTAAAAACCATTAACGGCATTGCGGATTAATGACTCAACTTTCTATACAAGTGAATCTGATTGGTAGTTTTATCGTGCAAACTTAACAAAACCAGAAACCTCACAGGAGGAAGAGGAGGGATGGATTTTAATTTCAGGGGCAGAACGTCTCCAGAATTGTGTTATTTGATGTTCACAGACTAATCCTGATGAGTCAGAGAGAGAGAGAGAGAGAGAGATAATGAGGGGAATGCCTTCGGAAGAAAGGGTGGGAGTAATGGTGAGAGAGAAAGAGGGGGAGCGGGGATGAGAAGAAACGACGACAGAGGTGGCTCTTTATGGATTAGAGGACTAATCGCCTCGTTGTTGCTGCTGTCAGAGAGAGAGGGAGAGCGAGAGAGAGAGGGAGGGAGAGAGAGAGAGGGAGGGAGGGAGGGAGAGAGAGAGAGAGAGAGAGAGAGGCCACACACAGTGGAGTCTCACCCAGCTCTCTCTCTCTCTCCCTCCCTCAGCATCCAGCCACATGTGTTCCTCTCTCACTGCTGCTCGCTTTCCAAACTAATCAGGGCATCTCAGCTGAGGAGCCGGAGGGGCGAACGACGCCGTGAGCTCCTTCCTTCCTCCTCCTCCTCCTCCTCCTCCTCCTCCTCCTCCTCCTCCTCCTCTTCATCCCCCATTTCTGTTGTCCTTCCTTTTTTATTATTATTCTCGCCCACTTCTCCCTCCCTCCAGCTCCATCTCCATCTCATCTCCTCCCCCTATCGTTCTCCCGGCATCATTTTCATCAACTTCCCCTCTCCTTACCCCCCCATCCACCCCTCTCTCTCTCTGTGTGTGGTGGGTGAGGGGCGATCAGGGGGAGAGAGAGAAACCCAAACCCGTCTTGGGGATTGCGTGGAAGTGGCTCGGGGCTCCAGTTCCTCGCTGGAGCCCGTTCAGCATCAAGCGGGGTTTTAAGTCGGATAAATAGTTGGCCGAGGGCGACGCGCCTCCTTTCTACACTCCCTTCTTTAGTTTTCCTCCCCTCGCTCATCCACACCCCCTTTTTTCTCCTTCTTCCTCCTCTCTCCCGCTGAGTCTTTTAAGTCTCTTCCGTTTAGGATGCATGGCCATCAAGCCGCGCTCTCCGGGCGAAAACCTCCGCCGCTTCCTTCCGCCCGGCTGCGTGCATCACGGCGCCACCGAACCCTCTCTGAGCTCAGGTAACTCCCAGAATGCCCTGCGAGCTGCAGCCCCGTCAAGTGAGCCTCGGTTTCTTGATACTCCCCCCCCTCTACCGGTAACACTTCCTATGATGGGCCTATAATATTACATGATATAATGCATCATAATGTGCTTATAGCTCCATATAATCATAGTTTCAAGCACTCATGAAGCATTTTATAATGACTTACTGCTGCTTTGCAAGGATCATAGTTGATTATAATAAATTATATTATTTTAATAATGCAGTAATGTGAATATAAGTTACTCTCAGTGGTCATTGTTTGCTTTGAGTAAAAATAAAAAAGCACTCATAATCATGCGGGGGAGGGGGGTATATTCTGGTTTCATTAAGAAATAACACTCGTCTTGTGTGTTTTTTTTTTGCTGCTGAGCTTTTCTTCCCATCGCTTCGTGGTTTTAACCCGCCTCACCTCTGTGATCCAGGTGTCCTATTAAATCACCTTCACACCTTTTTCTCCACAGTGATATAAAAACACTTCCAGCGGGGGCTCAGCACTTGCCCTCCTCTTCTACCGATACCTTTAATGACTTTTTCACCTTGACAAACACAAAGAAGGAGAAGGAATCAGCTTCTCTGGATGCCAATTATAGCGGCATGGCAAAACTGCAAGAAGTGAGGTTTAACACTGACGAAGGCCGGTAGGATCCCGGGGTTTAGAACTCATATTCAGAGCCGGAAGCCGAGTTAGTGTCAAGAAGAAGAAGAATGTGATAACCGGCAGTGTCTTATAGGAATCAGAGAGAAAAGGGCTTCGGTTGAAGAGTGAAGCTGTTGGGAATATCATCATTCTTAAAGTGTTAAAATGTTACAGTCGGCGGGGAAAGAACAGACGTTTCTGTGGGAACTTTAACATCAATGTTGAATGAACATTTTGTCAACTTAATACTGGTGGTTGTTTATTTTTATTCATGATAACAAGGAAGCTGACAGGCTCCTCTTTGGGTTAAAACGCTCCTCCACCTCATAAAAGTAGACAGCAAACACGGAGCTGTCAAGATCAAATCTATCGTTTTTTCATAACTTCGGTTTTTATTCCTTTTTGTTACGATGTCGGGGGTTTATTGTGCAATAACAGCAGTTCTCCTTACATGATCCTTTTACCCGTTTAGGAGTTATTCTCAGGCTAACGTTCTGTTTAAAGGCTGTGTGTGCGGGAGCTGTCCGAGGTGCTGAAACGCAGCGAGGAGATCGATAAACAA